>NW_025944227.1:0-88693 GCF_000764305.2 Hyalella azteca | reverse complement strand
CCAGTTGCCACTCCCAGTTGCCACTCCCAGTTGCCACTTCCAGTTGCCACTTCCAGTTGCCACTCCCAGTTGCCACTTCCAGCTGCCACTCCCAGTTGCTACTTCCAGTTGCCACTCCCTGTTGCCACTTCCAGTTGCCACTCCCAGTTGCCACTCCCAGTTGCCACTTCCAGTTTCCACTTCCAGTTGCCACTCCCTGTTGCCACTCCTTGTAGCCACTCCCAGTTGCCACTCCCAATTTCCATTTCCAGTTGCCACTCCCTGTTGCCACTCCCAGTTGCCACTACCATAGTTGCGTATTCTATAATCATTTTCTGTCATGCTCAATTTTTCCGCACCTATTCAAAATCTCCCGACAGTTAACGGGAAATAAGATCAATTTTTGCAATGCATTAATTATTTCTTAAAAATTCTCTTCGTATGCTAATCTTAATTATTCTTGGCTTTTTTTTGCGACATATTACACTGTATTTTCTGGAACAAATTCTGTTATTGTATACCACGTGTTTTGGTCGAATTGATTTATACCTTCAATCAGAGCTTGGTGTGGGTGTTCATATTGCTATTATTGGACTAATAAATTGCCCTTAACTACCTACTTTTTATAAAAATCCAAGTTTTAGGTATTTTGTTTATTCTATTTGTTTTATTACGCAAGTTATCAACCCCATAATAAGGTTAATTTCATTCATATTAAGACACTGGTTCATATTAAGACACTGGTTCATATTAAGACACTGGTTCATATTAAGACACTGGTTCATATTAAGACACTGGTTCTGAAAAACTACTTCCTGAAACTTGCCTTTTTATCTACCGTCATCTGAAGAAAAGTTCCACTCCCTGATAATATAAACCAACGAATTCTCTGGTCATGATCAATCGCACATATATCACTATTATTGAACTAACAAATTGCCCTTAACTACCTAATTCTTATAACAATTCAAGCATTCGGTATGTTGTTTTTTATTCTATTTTTTATACAGGGTGTCCCAAAAAAAACGATACCCAACTTTGAATGGCTGTAACTCAAAAAGTAAAAGAGTTAAAAAATTTTGGAAGGTCAGGATTTGTTTCCTGTGTTTTTCCGCATCTCTCCACCAAAAATCAGACAGATCGTTGCAGCCAGAAGCGTTTGATAGAACTTTCAGTGGCATGTGCTAAAATCGTGCTTGCGCAAAGTTTTAGTAAGATCATTTCGCATACTCATTATGTTGTCTTGACATGTTTTCTTTTCGCTGTTTGATTTTTAGCGCATTTTCTCATTTATGAAAAAAATGCACTATTGTGCTCGCCATGTCTAGTGACAGAGAGCGCATTTTCTCGTCGACGAAAACATGAAGTCACGGACGGACAGACAGACGGGCAGAAGGACGGACGGACAGACGGACATGGCGAGCACAATAATGCACTTTTTCATAAATGAGAAAATGAGCTAAAAAATCAAACAGCGAAAAGAAAACATGTCAAGACAACGTAATGATTATGCAATATGATCTTACAATAACTTTGCGCAAGCACGATTTTAGCACATGTCACTGAAAGTTCTATCAAACGCTTATGGCTACTTCGATCTGTCTGATTTTTGGTAGAGAGATGGAGAAAAACATAGGGAACAAATTTTGACCTTTCAAATTTTTTAACTCTATTACTTTTAGAGTTACAGCCATTCAAAGTTGGGTATCGTTTTTTTTGGGACACCCTGTATAACCTCAAGTTATCAACCCATAAATAAGGTTAATTTCATTCACATTAACACACTGGTGTGCTGTGTTAACAAACATTATTCCCTGTTGCCTGGCCAGACTGGGTCAGAATGACCCACTCAGGGACAAAAAGGACATCTCCATTTGGACAAAGTATCACTGATTTTTGTGAGTGAAGCGTAGGCTGACGTAGCGCCTCAAAAGTTAAGCGAGGGAAGACGATTTCTTACGAGGGAAGATCGTCCTGAGTTACGGCCCCTGCCCTCGGCTGTCACCCTCGTTTATATACTCGGGCGATATGCCGTCGAGTTCAACTTATTTGTGTCCCAGCAGGCATATGACGTTGAAATAATGTTGATTGAAGGTTGTTTTGACGACGTCGACTCGTAATCAAGGTATCTTCGTCATTTGCCTGATGAATAAAGCTTGAACTGAACTTTGACAATTTAGAAGTCGATGCTAGATCAATAATACGATACTAGTCAAGAATTTTTGATCAGATTGAAGCTAGAACGAACTCAGTGTATGGGCAGAGTGAAGTCAGAGTGCACAGAGTGAAGACAGACATAACCCAGAGTGAAGACAGAGTGAACTCAAAGTATAGACAAGGAGAACCCAGAGTGAAGACAGATTTAATTAAGCCAAAGTGGAGACAGAGTTTAACAAGTGGTGAGTAGAACTAGAATAAATATGGCATTGCAGTTCTCCAATGGAGGCTTCAAACACATAAGAACAAACTTGTTGAGACTAACAAGTGCTGAAATAAATATTATTAGAGCTCTACAATATTTAAAGTGAAAAATAGTTGTTGACTCAGATATTATAGTCCATCTTGTATAGTGAACAAGTTGTAACTACTGAATTTTTGTTGTACCAAATAGAATTTATGAAAATAAGAAAGCACTCACTAATTAAGAAGGTATATCCGCACTTGATAACTAAACTCAACTCACTTCAATGACCCTATATAAACATCACATCCCCTAACATGTAACTCGGGAAATAATTCTTTGGGCGAGACATAATAATTCTATAGTCGAGACAATATTGACCGAGGTACAATAGCAGGTCGCACATGCAATTGTTTCAGCTGAATGATCATGAATGCGAGCCTTCGTTACAGGAGTCATCATGAAATGTTGTGTCGCTGCGTTGCCAAATATGTCCTCAAAAGAGCTACGCTAGCGTGAAATACAAAATCGAATCATTGGTGAGAAACTTCTTGACTGGCGTCAATAGAGGGCGTTTGCCTACTGTGCTAGTGCTGCTAGAATGGACGCTCTCTAGGGCACCTCAGTGAGGGACAAGAACAAACCTAGAGGACCCAGTGAGGAACAAGAACAAACCTAGAGTACCCCAGTGAGGGACAAGAGTAAATCTAGAGTACCCCAGTGAGGGACAAGGCAAATCTAGAGTACCCCAGTGAAAGACAAGAACAAACCTAGAGTACCCCAGTGAGGGACAAGGCAAATCTAGAGTACCCCTGTGAGGGGCAAGAGTAAATCTAGA
Organism: Hyalella azteca; assembly: GCF_000764305.2. Taxonomy (NCBI): domain Eukaryota; kingdom Metazoa; phylum Arthropoda; class Malacostraca; order Amphipoda; family Hyalellidae; genus Hyalella; species Hyalella azteca. Next base: position 85,475 of record NW_025944227.1, on the reverse strand, counting down.
GTAACGCAGTGAGAGACAAGAGTAAATCTAGAGTACCCCAGTGAGAGACAAAAGCAAACCTAGAGTACCACAGTGAGAGACAAGAGCAAACCTAGAGCACCCTAGTGGGAGACAAGAACAAATCTAGAGTACCCCACTGAGAGACAAGAACAAATCTAGAGTAACCCAGTGAGGGACAAGAACAAATCTAGAGTACCCCCAGTGAGGAACAAGAACAAATCTAGAGTACCCCAGTGAGAGACGAGAGCAAACCTAGAGTACCCCGGTGAGGGACAAGAAGCAAACCTAGAGTACCCCAGTGAGAAACAAGAGCAAATCTAGAGTACCCCAGTGAGGGACAAGAGCAAATCTAGAGCACCCTTCGTTAGGCNGTTTACTTTGTCGCCGCGTATATATACGAAACAGAAATCCAAACCATACACGCTATTTACTCACCTCCAGTCACCGTGTTGATTGAGAAAATCAGTTTGTATCTGCAGTCTACGAACGAATTTTTTTCACCAGCCTTGTAAATCAGAATTAAAAAGCTATGTCTCTGTATTCGTGTGTAAGAAATGAACCCAATTCTTTCGTTAGCATCCGAACCTGAAAGTTGGACAGGTTAATTTTTTATGTTATTTCAAAAGTTCGTGAATAATTTGGCATTGTGCAGAGAGAAGTTACGTAAATTGAGAATAATGCAATAACGTGAAAAACATGAATTAGGAAAATACTTGAGTATTCTAATGGCCGAAAGCGCGCTTTTTATCCATGGTATTTATTCTGTGATGGAATTTACTTAGTTATGTTTCCAGGATGGAAAATTTACAGAAGATAAAGAAAGCTTTAGTCACCCGGATGTCGGAAGAGGATGACATGAGCTCGAGGAACTCAAGCCTACATCGTCTAAGAAGATTTTTACACGTAGGAAGGCGTCATAATCTCGAGTTAAGAGCTTTGTTGTAGAAAGTTGTGTACGATTTTCCCACCTTTACTGACCACTTCTAGACGCCATCACCGACTTGAGCCGCTATAACTGCCTTGCTTAAGCCGCTAACTGTCTTGTTTAAGCCGCTAACTGCCTTGTTTAAGCCGCTAACTGCCTTGTTAAAGCCGCTAATTGTTCTTCTTAAGCCGCTAACTGGTAGCCAGTATTTGTGTTATGCATTAAGCATTGTGGTCATTTCACGGTCGGCCGACGCTTCTCTTTTATGAAGACCTGCTAATGAACTGCGCTGGACTTCACTAGCTCGAGAGTAAGAGGATTAACAGTAATTATGAGGAGTGTGGCGTGTTCTGGTGTTTTCTTAATATATTCAGAGCAGATGCTGCTGCTGGTGGTGGTGGTGGTGCTGCTGCTGGTGATGCTAATGGTGTTGGTGCTGCTGCTGCTGCTGGAGCTGCTGCTGTTAATGGTGATGGTGCTGCTGCTGCTGCTGCTGTTGGTGGTGCTGCTGCTGGCGTTGGTGCTGCTGCTGATGGCGCTAATGCTGCTGCTAGTGTTAGTGCTGCGACTGTTAGTGCTACTGGTGTTAGTGCTGCTGTTTGTGATGTTGGTGCTGCTGGTGATGGTGCTGCTACTGGTGGCGCTGATGCCTGCTGTTGCTAGTGTTGGTGCTGCTGGTGGTGCTGGTGTTGCTAGTGCTGCTGCAATGCTTGTGTTGCCGTATGGAGACTGCCCAAAAGCAATCGCTCTTGCAACCCACTTTTGTCCAACACAAGGGCGTATCACTGCTACGTGCAGAAAGTGAGTCACTAACTTACATGACCCATCAATATTTATGAGTGCTTTACAACACTTGCATCGATTCTTCCATAGAAGATAATAACTTATGTTTAACGTGTGTCCAAGCATCCTTCGCTGTACAACACTAGCATCGATTATTCCATAGAAGATAATAACTCATGTTTAACGTGTGTATTATGTTTAACTTATGTTTAACGTGTGTTCAAGCATCCTTCGCTGTTCAACACTAGCATCTATTCTTCCATAGAAGATAACGTTTCGCGCGCGCAGAAGTGCCCACTATACAATTGACTGGAAGCCTTCGACTCTTGCAGCTGCTACACTCGATCGCACGTCGCACAAATCTAATCAGTTTCCGCTTAATGATTCGATGAGAAGGCAACACGGACGGTGTTAACGCTGTCTCTTATACACATCTAGATGTGTATAAGAGACAGCTTATGTTCAGCTGACATTTAACGTTGGACAATTACAATAAAATTATTTAGATCGCGATTTTTTGGATTTTACGAGTTACTTCGGCCTCTATAATATTTAAATTTATTAGAAACTTTTTGAGCGGTCATATTGAAGTTTGGATTTTAAGAAGTTTATTCAAAAATGGCAAAAAGTTCTACAGGAAAAATTATTAAAATTTAACTCGATGCCAGTCAATGTATCTGAACAACCGTAAATTAGTTAACCTAACGTTTATTCTCAAGGTTATACATGTAACGTGATTTTAAAGACATTAATTTAATTATAGGATACTAACGATAGAATAAATTATATTCTCGAAAATTCGAACTTCGATGGTCAGTTATTGCCAGCGATTTCTATGCAGCGGCATAGAAATCAATTATCTTGATTATAATTTCTTGATTATTATACCATAAACTGATAAAGCAGTATTTCGTCATTCTAATTACCGAGTAACGAATATTCAAAAATTTCGTTTAATATTCTTACAAGTTCTTACCAGAAAATATACTTTTAACAACAAAGCCATTAAATAATGCAGATGTATCTGTATAATGTATATATTTTTTATATCAAACCATCGGCATAGAATGGAATGCTGAAGGGACCGCAACGGCTGGGACGAAAATATGCACGTTCTCATAGGCGACCAGCTGTGAAAATTTTGGAACAATTAGAAGAAAGATTAGAATACCATCAGAGGCGTATACATACCACACCATAAAAAATACGACTGTGGTATGCTTACCATCGGCGGGTGTGGTACGACTGCCACGTGTGACTGGCTTGATCACAAAAGGGCGGGAAACAAGCATAGGTCATGCAGTGCTATGTAACGTCTCCCGCGTATGTCTGTATGTACATACATACATCACTGGTCATTTATGTAATGTATGTATGTCTGTATCTATCTATATATGTATCTATTAGTATAGGCTCTGTCTCTTATACACATCTAGATGTGTATAAGAGACAGGCTCCCATGTATGGAATTTATGCAGGACTGTTTAAAACCTTTTAATCTGTACTTCTATTTTGTGTAACATTTACATGTTACCCCAATAATAATAAGGTCTCCTTATTAATCGATAATACAGTGTAATGTAATTCTATGTTAAACTTTTGATTGCGCAAGTTAGCTGACGCATAGCAAACTTACATGGGTCACTCCCTGTCTCTTATACACATCTAGATGTGTATAAGAGACAGTGCTAATGGTGTTAATGCTGCTAGTGCTGATGGTGCTAATGGTGCTGCTGCTGCTGCTGCTGTTGGTGGTGCTGCTGCTGGCGTTGGTGCTGCTGCTGATGGCGCTAATGCTGCTGCTAGTGTTAGTGCTGCGACTGTTAGTGCTACTGGTGTTAGTGCTGCTGTTTGTGATGTTGGTGCTGCTGGTGATGCTGGTGTTTCTAATGCTACTGCAATGCTTGTGTTGCCGTATGGAGACTGCCCAAAAGCAATCGCTCTTGCAACCCACTTTTGCCCAGCGAAAGTACGTATCACTGCTACGTGCAAAAAGTGTGTCACTATTATAACATGACCCATCAATATTTATGAGTGCTGTAGGAAAGGTCGAAGTTGTTTTTCCGCACAACCCACAAAGCCCGGACAAATTACCCACACAGGACCGGATTAGTGAGGTCGTCGGGTGGCAGATAAACAACCGCTGAAACAATAGATTTGTTCCGCTTATTTTTCGCGGTGTATGGAGGGCCATGTGAAATTATCGCTCACTTCTAGTGTCTTTGTAGACGTGCTGTCACTGAGGGAATTGGATGGGTAAAATTGTTCAAATATTGGCGCGCTGTCTCACCTACAGCATGAGCTGAGAGCTAATGTGATGGGTAATATAATGGTTGAATTAATATAGTATTAATTGGTTGAATTAATTTATTATTAATTTATTAATTTTATTTTTTATTATTAATTTATTAATTAATTATTATTAATATTAATTAATTAATTTAAACAATGGTTGAATTAATATAGTATTAATTCAACCATGGGTAATATGGTCTAAATTGTGACGCACTTTGCCACCCTCAGCGCGAGCAGAGAGCGGACTTAACAGTGATACGTGCTTTTGCCGGGCCAAACTGGGTCAGGATGACCCACGCAAGCGTCAAATGTGCATCTTATTTGGACAAAGTGTCACATTTCTCTGAGTGTATACTGTTACGGTGATGGTAGGGAAGTGGGTGAATTGACGATTTTATTTGACGATTTTAATCGTTATTTTAATTTAGGTCGAAATTATTACATTTCACATGTTTTGTGAAGATCAGTTAAGCTTTTGTTTCCAATCCAATGTAAATTATTTCAAGGTAAATGTTTTATAAATAGGAACATTAATTAATATTGTTACACAAAAGAGCATACGTTACACAACACGTTTTAATGTATAAAATTATGTAGTGTACATGTGTCGTGTTGTTCCGATATACATTCAGTGTATTAATGAACTCCACTCTTTTTCTGATCTTTAGTAATTATGAACAAAAACGACCTAAGTTCGTCTTGAATAAAATCAATTAAAACATGTGATCTGGAAAACCAGCCCAATACTCTCAACTTAATCAGTCTAAATAATTATTTAATTTAATTACGCATCTACTTTCAATGTTATATATTCCATAAATGTACTGTAGATGAAAATTCTAATTAAAACTCATAAATGAATGATTTGAAGCGTGGCGTGACGCATTAACCAGAGTGTTGGAAATCGTGAGATTTGGGCCACACGCGTGATCAGAGTCAAGGCCTTTTCCCGGCCAATTTGGGCCTTTTTTCAATTACGTTGGCCGGTAAAAATCTACGTTGGTCTTGAATACACTTTATTTTTCAACGTGTAAATAACCAGAAAATTTGAATTTTTGCATCACACATTGCAAATTTGCTAGTATAATTGTATTTTATCGCTTTATTTCAATTTGAAAATAACCCGAAAATTGAAATTTTGCATCACACATTGCAAATTTGCTAGTTTAATTGAATTTTATCTGTTTTTGCCTGTTTTGGGAACGGATTTGGTCGTTTTCTCGGATTTAGGAGCCAAGATATAGGCGTGGGAACTCCGGTTCTAACTACGGAAGTGATTGGTGTTTCAATTCAAATATATTTATCTCCAAATCTAATCACAAATTATTTATCCGATGTTTGAAAGGACGAAAATTTGAATTATTAGTCATCGTTTCTATTTAATGTATTTAGATTTTATTATCTTTAAATTTAATTGAAACATTTCGGAAGTACTATTAGTTTATTTAAACTTTTCCTTCTAACTACGTTGTCACGATCTTAAATAGCTTTTCAATGGGCTCCCATGTATGGAATTTATGCAGGACTGTTTAAAACCTTTTAATCTGTACTGCTATGTTTTGTAACATTTACATGTTACCCCAATAATAATAAGGTCTCCTTATTAATCGATAATACAGTGTAATGTAATTCTATGTTAAACTTTTGATTGCGCAAGTTAGCTGACGCATAGCAAACTTACATGGGTCACTCCATCAAAAAAATAAAAAGCAAAATTCACATTCGTCACTCCATAAAAAAAATTAAATAACATAATTCACATTTGTCACTCCATCAAAAAAATAAATAACAAAACTCACATTTGTCACTCCATCAAAAAAATAAATAACATAACTCACATTCGTCACTCCATCAAAAAATTAAATAACAAATCTTACATTTGTCACTCCATCAAAAAATTAAATAACAAATCTTACATTTGTCACTCCATCAAAAAATTGAATAACAAAACTCAATTTTTTCATTCCATCAAAAAAATAAAAACATAACTCACATTTTTTACTCCATCAAGTCAGTTAACCTCTCACACCTTCTAGTGTCTTTCCATCTACACGGAAGTGTCATGCACTCAGAAATTAATGCGCTATATTGTCCAAATATTAACACTCCTCTTTTTCTGATCACTTTGTCAAGATGACCCACACAGGGCAAAAAATGCATTGACGTACGTAACGGCCCGTCGGTGGAAGGACGTACGTATATATAACGGGCCGTCCATTGGTTGTAATATCATGTGGATTTACGCATGTTCGCTTCATTGAAACATTTTTAGTTTTCCTATTACCAATTGTTGTTAAGCATCATTTATTGCTTCATAAATAAATCAGTGGGATTTTGTCCGAATTTCGATTCAATTTTCGCCGTAACGTGTGTCATCATGACACACTTTGACCCGGCTACGGTCAAAGTGTACGGTATCGGTGCAACGTGCAGAATTTTTCTCAGTATTTGGACAAAATTACCCAATAATTTTCTGAGCTTGTGGGCTTTTTCGCGCCTCCAAAATTTACATCGAACTTGTGTTCAAGCCTTGCACTATGAAAGTCCGTCTAGTCATATTTTAGCGGCCTTTAGAGTGTTGAAATAATTTTAATCTTTTTAAATATTAATTTAAATAATACCGATTGGTATTATTTATTTGTCTTTTAATTAAAATATTATTCGGAAGATAATTATTATTCATATTTTTATTATAATTAATGCCTAAAATTAATATTTGTTAATTTATAATTAGAAATAATTATTAACATAATATTCAAGATAGCTCTCAAAAAGGTTCTGTACAAATCAGACTCCTACTTAACTTTTCCCGGCTTGAAATGTCGCTCATTTTCGATCAATTTTTCTGACAGTATTGACAAAGATACTGAAATATTTATTTAGATTCCGAATAAAATATCGTGATAATATTGATAACTTTATTAATTCTATTTTGTACGATTTTAAACAATACTGTTTAGATATATGGACCCAGCAGCCTCTGTTATCTCGTCTGTTATAGACTATATTTTTTAAATGTTATGTTCATGTGCATTGATAGTGCTCATAAAACTTACTTTCAAGGATAAATTTTCTGCAAATACATTATTAATCTTTATGATATACATATGGATACGATTATAATAATGTGTATGATATGTATATTATGGTATTTTTATGATATGCATATGGATTCATAAATAAATATATTTTGATTATCTCATTATTGTATATTGTGTATTAATTCCTGCTATTCTATTTAAAAATATTTTTAAGCGTGATGTATGATGTATGCATCTAGCGTGTATGCTCACAATTTTGATGGATGCATATGTGGAATTTCTTGGCTGCATGATTCATTTAAATTCCAACGATTTAAAAGTTTTTCATGTTTCTCAATTGATTACATACAATGTTAACTTGTTTAATATTGAACAAACGTGACAGCTCTAAGTGCCTATGTATAATAATTGTCATAATAATTATTCTTCTAGTTACCAACAAGGATGTTATTAACATACACTCGTGTTTGGCTCAAGTAATGAAAGTTACTGGAAGTGGTGGAGCATTTTAAACAAGAAAGAGAAAACAATTCATTTTCAATTTGATTTCAAGTTTGATTTCAAGTTTGATTTCGAGAATTCAGTTTGATTTCAAGTTCTAAACACGCATGTTAAGTCCGGTGGTTTAAAATTAATTGCAATATTATCGTTCCAGTCAATAAAATTCCATTGAATTTGTTTTGCCCATTTGTAGCTTGGAGCGAGAGTAACATATATGTAGCCGCAACTTCATCGCATAGCGCGTAGCATTGTTTAGTAGTTGATTAGTACCCACTGCGCTACTTGTAGGCGCTATTCTTTGTTTCGACGCCAGCCGGTAAGGTGTGGCGTTCAGACGGTCATTAAAATAAGTTAAGGGATCCCATACATGAACTTTATATAACCAATTCCACACATGATAAAGGATCCAAAACATGAAATTATATCCAATGCCATACATGATAAGGGATTCCATACATGAACTTTTTATTCAATCCCATACATGATAATATTGGGAATCCCATACATGAACTTTATATAACCAATTTCACACATGATAAAGGATCCCAAACATTAAATTACGTCCAATCTCATACATGCATGATAAGTGATCCCATACATGAACTTCATATCCAATCTTATGCATGATAAGGGATTCCATCCATGAACTTGATATCCAATCCCATACATGAAAATATTAGGGATTCCATACATGAACTTTATATTCAATCCCATACATGATAATATAAGGGATTCCATACATGAATTTTATATTCAATCCCATACATGATAATATTAGGGATTCCATACATGAATTTCATATCTAATCCTATATGCATGATACCGCACAAAAACTCATCAAGTTAAACTTGCACATTTCTCTCTGCGTTTNATATCCAATTCTATATGCATGATACCGCACAAAAACTCATCAAGTTAAACTTGCATTTTTCTCTCTGCTATTGTTTAAATATTGAATAATGAAACTTTTTCCAAACTCCGTTTGTCTGCTCTTTCGTAATTTGCATAAAATTAAGTTACGCAAATAAAATTTAATCTCTATAGTTTGCATGAATTTTTCTAACGCACACATACATTATTAACTCCAAATCGTACTAAATGTTAAATCATATATCCAGTAAATACTGCAAATGAAGGCTATAGAAATTACAGGGTTATATGTTACAATGAGTGTAGTTGCTAACAATTTTGTTACAATGTAGTAAATAATGTTTTACATGAATGTCTTTACTGCATGTTAATTGTTAATTTTAATTTTGTACTGTTAGCATTTGTAAGTTAAAAAAGTGCGATGCATGTAAATCTATTGTTAACTCATTGTAAAATATGCTTCAGTGCCCTGCACAAAATGATCCGTAATCTAAATTGCACAATTGTATATTAACTTAAATTATATAACCAAGCCGGCAGCTAGAAACATTGGAGTTTCTTAAACATTAAGTATAAGAGTCAATGTATGTGGCCGTTTCTACTATTTTCAAGGGGCCCTTTATTCACATTTTTTTCAATATATTAATCCATAGAGGCTCTAATTAGCAAAAATCATGTTTTATTCTGGCTGCAGTTAATTTAATACGAATTGATCAAATTACTCATCACAAGGTACCGAGTTTTGCATTTAAACTAATTGATAAAAACTCATTATCATTTGTTAACTAGTTTGACCGATGTCCAATGGTATATATATAGTTATACCCGTCTACTCACATCATATTAACCACGCCTATATAGTCCGTGAGAAGTGAAACATTTCTCCCACTTATTATTAAAGGAATTCATTCAATGATCGCATTTAGTGAAGGACATGCAAAGCTCATGCGATCGACAAATAAAAATATTATGCATTTATTTATGATGAGCTTGAAGTTCCGATAATATTAGAAACAATTAAACTAAATCAATTTATTCTTTAATTTTCCTTCTCATTTCAGCATATAAAAACACACAAAAATATACGAAAAATGGAGTTTAACATTTTTTTTAAATGTATCTTGAAAGTTTTTGTGGCTATTAGGGATGCAATAAAATAGTTTTAGATATATTCATAGTTCCCTTCCTCTATGGGAGATAATCACTATAAAATAATGAGTTCCCTCTTTAAGTGATGTTTGAACGAACAAAAATCCATACGCGGTGGATAATGTTGGAAAAAATACCATGATAATCTCACAATTTTATTACCGCCAATTTTTGAATCGAATGTAATTATTCGTGAAGAATTTGTCATCAAAAAGTTTAGAATAGAGAATATTGAATTTTTTAACAAATGACGAACTGTTATCAAAAATTATAGTCTTATATAACAAACGTCTGAATTATTCCACGAGATATTCGAGCTCGAATTAACTCACCAGCTCAATACGAGTACACCGGTGGTTTGAAAAGCTATGGCCGAAAACAATTAAGAAATTTCTTATATATACATGATATCTAAAAATACATTTTTCAGACGTCAATTCACATACATTTCACATCCAACAGTTTATATGCACGATCTATACATAAATTTGGACAGAATATATTACAATAAGATTTAAATCAAATATTTTATGCCTAGAGCTGATGTCAGTTAGACGGTGAAGATTCTAACTGAGCCAGCTCCTGAGGCCGCCACGGCCACGACAGCCAGTTGTTGTTGGAAGATTGTCTTGGAAGGCGATTTGGCGAGGACGTTTCTTCCCTATAATCACTTTCTGATTTGATAGATTCTTCTGTTGGTGTTGATGGAGCCTCTTGTTTCAGGCTATGTCGTCGCGACTTAAGTAGTTGGTCTACCTGTTCGGTGTGGTCGTCGGGAGCCAGGAGACTGGCTACGTCGAACTGTCGTTTGCGGGACGGTGCCACGACCAGTTGAGAAGATATGTGCAGTTCGGCAGAGGGTAAAGGAAGACTTATTGGTGGGGGTGTTGGTGGAGGAGGTTCAGGAGAACTATCGTCGTCCACGGTCAGGCCCATGTGACGTCTGACTCTACGTTGGGCCCGTCGGCGTCTGAAGTCACCCCTGCTGAAGTCGTCCATGTTTGCGGGGTGTATGGCCCAGTAATGGCCTTTGCCGTTTGCTGAGCGACCAGCCTTTACGAAACAATCATTCAGTGACAAGTTATGTCGTATAGAGTTCCTCCAGCCGGGGCCTCTCGTTCGGAAGTATGCGTAGTGTTCCAAAATATATGAATAAATTTCGCTCAACACCAGTTTCTTCTCGGGGACACTGAGGATGGCCATCGCTATGAGCCCGATGTAACTGTGCTGGGGCTTGGGTTCTTCAGGAACCCTATACAGGGTTCTGGGGTCTACCATGAACCTGTAGGGGTAGAGTGGATGATAGGCTGGATGAGGTTGTGGCAAGGGAACGTGTCCCTGTATTGGCGGCAAATGGAGTGGTGGATGAAGTTCAGGCCGTGGCCAGTTTGCGGCGGCGATCCTGATGCGCTCGGCAAGCGCTAACTGGTACAACTGATGAAGTCTTTGCTGTTGTTCAACGGCTGCCACTGCTGCTATTTGCTGTTGACCCATCTGTTGTTGCTGCTGCTGTTGACTCATTTGATGCTGGCTACTGATGATAGCCTTCACTGCTACCGGTGCGACAACAGACGTCGGCGGAGACGCCGAAGACGACCGAACACAAGCGACGGACTCCATTACGTTGGCCAAGACGTTTCTATACCTCGTGATTTATCAAGCCACGTTCACAAAAACCCGAATCGCGTTTATCAAGTTAGGCAAAGGTCGTTCACTTGAACACAACATGCACTTATTGGGCAGGCGACGTTCACAAGACCAAGCCTCGCGTTTATCCAGCTGGACAGACGACGTTCACAAGAACAAGACTGGCGTGCCTGTGATGAAGATGTGTCAGGCGCACCACTTTTCACGACCCAAATGAGCTGAACAAGGCTCCTCCTACCTTTCCAGAACCGCGCTGGATCGCTGCCTGCTACTGGAAAGAATGCTGGAATCGCACCGCCCTTCTGATTGGATTACTGGCTGCCACCAATGGAATAGTTGTTGGTGTAAACATTGATTGCTCTAGACCAATCAGAAGCCACTTGTTTGAGCAGTGTTTTGGTCTCGTGGGCCACCATTTTCCAAATATTGTGACTGAGTGGCTAGCGACAAATCCCTGCGACGCTTGAGGTTCTGACTTTGACAGACTTTTCTATGTTCACTTATGCTGGTCATTATATTGTTCATGATTTACCGTAAGTAATTATATACTTCATGATTTACCGCAACTATTTAGTCCCATGGTAATGCAATCACAGAGGCAATAACTTTCTGCCATGCTTTAGTAATCATTACCTCCTAATTCCAAAACTTATCAATATTATTCAACTACACCGCATAAACAAAATCAATTGAGTTTAGAATTATTCTTGAACGTATTAAAGTAAATTTTATATTTTAAATCCATAAAATTATAATTCGTCTGGAAATTTGTTTATGGAAAGCGCACGAAAATCGAAGAGCTTCATATATCGAGCTTTATTTCATGAAATTTTTTTATTATTCGATGTAATCACTCGATTCGATGTTAATAAATATATGTATCATTTATCTTATTTGCCTTGTATTTCTGATGACATATATATTTGATTACTCTGTTTATACCTCGATCTTATAACTACACCGAAATTTTAATTATATTTATATAGTTTAAATGCAATGTAAATATTATTTAACAGCTAACAAATATTAAATAGATAAGAAATAATAATCATAATAAAATATTTCTTGGAATCAAATAATAAAATAATTCTAATGACCGTATTATTCTTATCCCAAAGACAAATGATGTTGAAAAACGTTGATTTTACTGATACATCGTTGATTATTAGTTGATTTTGTTAAATATCGTTGATGATTATTATTATTATTACGATTATTAATTGATTGATTTGTTGGAACAACGATGATTGATAATTGCTTCTGTTGAAAGAAAGATGACTAAAAGTTTTTCTCTTGACACATCGTTGAACAGGAGTTGATTGTGGTGAACTAACGTTATTTCAACTTTATGTGTTTTTCGGCAGACAGTATCGCGTCCTGAGTGCCCATTAGTCTACGGTGATTGGGTGCCACATTTCAGTTATTGTTGTTCACACACAAAGAAATGGGTGGGTCGTACTATCCAAAAATGACGCATTTTGCACTTCAGATATGCGCCTCAGAGTGAGTCTGGATCGCCTGATTAAGAACAAAAAGTGCATCAATATTTGTACAAAGTTCATCATTTATTGTTTTCGGTTCTTCCTGCAGTGCTATAGTTAGTAGAAAAGTATAGGATTCATATGTTTTTTCTATCAAAAAAGTAACTTGTAATCATTGCTACACTATTACCATGATAACTACAGATGCAACGGTATAATTTTGGCAGAATCCATTCATCGTATTTGCTTAAATCTAATAATTTTTTGAAATATCACATTGCGTGCAAGGTTATGTGTGGTGATAGGCAATATCACTATTCGCATCATATCAACATGTATCATATATCACACCACATCCAAGCAAACGTTAGCTATAAGCTCATTTACCAACCCTGCATTTATTAAACCATTCATTCATCAAATGCATGTTTTTTTGTGAAGGGTAGCTGTTATAAATGCCGAATTAATGTTAAATAAAAAACGCGATTGCTAATTATCGTACGGATCTCATGTGGTATATTTATCTATGCGTTCTTTGTTCTTTGGTCGTTCTTCAAATAATGTCGTCCTACTTAATATTCGGAATGTTGGACTCGATAAGTAATTCAATTAATTGCACATCGTCGTAAACAAAATACTGATTTAATTGAACTGATTGCTTGACGAGCCATTATAATGAACGCTCATTTCAACTGCCGATCAATATTCTTTTGTAGCATGCATATACGCTGCTTATGCTGCAGTACAGGGCATTAACGGCAGTTTTCACAGCGGCGCTTGATATTTACAGCTGTTTTCACAGCGGTGCATGACATTCACAGCTGTTTTCACAGCGGTGCATGACATTCACAGCTGTTTTCACAGCGGTGCATGACATTCACAGCTGTTTTCACAGTGGTGCATGACATTCACAGCTGTTTTCACAGTGGTGCATGACATTCACAGCTGTTTTCACAGCGGTGCATGACATTCACAGCTGTTTTTACAGCGTTGCTTGACATTCACAGCTGTTTTTACAGCGTTGCTTGACATTCACAGCTGTTTTCACAGCTTTAAGTAAAATTAACGGCTGTTTATCCCGCAGTTCTTTTGGCACTTACCGGTGTTTTTTACAATTATTTATTATTCAAAAACTTGACGCAATACATGTTTTATCCCTGAATTACATTGAGTAAACCTTTCATGCACTCCGGCAACCTAAATATCAAAGGAACCGACGCAGGGTAACTTAAAACAAATAAAAGTAAATAAAATAAATAAATAAAAATAACAAAAAAGGCAACCATAACCGCAAAGCCGGTTATGGTTGATTCCATCCGTCGGTCCGCATGCTTCCGTTGCTCGTTGACAATGCGGACGCCGGCGATCAAAAATGCGGACCGCAGCGCTGCTTCATTGGATGATCCGCAGTGCTGCTCTCCGCCCATGCGATGTCCGTTCCGCACTCTGGGCTCCGCCCTTGCCACCAATCGCGGACGCTTTCCGAACTTTATCGATCATTCGAGAGGTTTTAATAGATTTCACGAGCTTCTCGGAGTGTTCTTTAAATCGCATGAGACCGTGCGACGCTCTGACAACATCACAACAAAACGCGGGCAATCGTTCATGAAGTGCAATCAAATATTGCATGCCAATTGAATCTCAGTCGCCGAATTTCCAAGAACAACTTATTCTCGAAGAGCCATGTCAGTCATATGCTAGAAGACATACATGAGTGAACATGATGGCTATACCAGTCATGTTCGAGAAGACTTTTATCATTGAATATTATGTCTACATACCGATCATGTTTTAGAAGAATCGTATATATATGAGTGAACATGATGGCTATACCAGTCATGTTCGAGAAGACTTTTATCATTGAATATTATGTCTACATACCGATCATGTTTTAGAAGAATCGTATATATATGAGTGAACATGATGACTATACCAATTAATCTATATAATACTAAATATATAATATAATATATACTATAATAAATATACTACTAAACGATATACTATATGGTCTAGATTAAGATATATGATTGAACAGGATGGCCATAGCAATCATGTTCTACAAGATTCATAAATGATCGAACATAATGAATATGCCATGCAATCATGTTCTATAGAAGACCCGTATATATCAATGAACATATAATGGAAGACATCACAACTTTCCTCACTATATATATACAGCTGGCGGCGATTTTTATATCTATGTGAAATACATAGACATATTTTACCCATAGTACATGTTAGCTAGTATATATAAACGATGATGTAGGTATTGACATACTATATAGATTTACTCTATTGCTTGATTAGAAATGTTGATAATCTTTGATAATCTTTTCCAATAGATCGACTACTAAAGACCTTAATTTACACATACTTCATGGAAAAATACGTTGTTTCCACCACTCGCGGAAGCACATTAAAATTGTAAGGTAATTAATGAATTAACTTCTTCATACTCTCGTCGAAAAAACACTAACTCGTACGCTCATTGCTCGTTTAAATCAAAATTGCGCAGCTTTTGATAAAAAAATAAGACTAATTTTGGCTTATAATACCAACTCTTTCGACTCAATACCATCTCTTCTGACTCGATCGAGGTACCATCTCTTAATTATTTTCGACTCAAAATACCACCTTTGCCGACTCAAAATACCACCTCTTCTGACTCAAAACACCTTCTCTTTCAACTTAAAATACCACCTCTTCTGAATCAAAATTCCTCCTCTTAATTTCGACTCAAAATACCTCCTCTTTTGACTCAAAATACCACCTCTTCTGACTCGAGATACAATCTCTTTCGACTCAAAATTCCTAGAGGCGCTATTTATTATAATAATTCTGGGTAAACCAAACAGGTTATTCGCGACTTGTTTCTTTAATATTAATGCTTGTAATTAATTAGAACGCTATTATTAGTATGAAGCCTCTCCTTGACGAATGATTCGAACTTTGAGTTCGACCAACAACAGAAAATGGTAAAAATGATCAAACTTTCGGTAAAGTTCTTACGACAAATAAATTATTTCCATGTAGAGAAAAACACAAGTTTTATCGGCTGCACTTTTTAAGAGCAATTTTCTTACAGCATTAATTGATATTATATTTACTCTCTGCATGCAAATTAATGTATTTGATTATATATACTAATAGAAAACATATAGGATAATAATTTGTGCTCGTAACTTATGTATTCCAATAGAAAACATGAGATAATTTTTCGCGCGGTATAAAATTCCCAAATTTTTTAGTAATATTTGAACAAGTACAACAGGATATCACAGTTAATCGGTCATATTTCCATATGTACCAAACCGAATGCTTAATATAACAATATTTCTAGTGAAAATTAATTCTTTGTTGTAATCAATCGGTTTGTGTGCATCGTTCCAAATTATTAAATCCTCATCTAAAGTTAAATTATCATTTTTTAACTATGCCATTGTGTTTTATTATAGAGAAAAGTCCCAGAGCATCTCTACATGTGATGGTCGGCCGAGCGCTAATGAGGCATGTGCGCCAGAGATAGCGATCACCCGCACGGTAGCCGAGACGCCGAGTTCTTCTAATAAATAACTCGTCTTCACCAGAACCTGAACCTTAGTTCGTGAATAAAAGTATGTGTATTTATTGAGTAAGATAATGTGTACTTATTTTCGTTTAAATAGAAATCTAAACAGTGGTGTTATTACAAAAAATAAGGTTAATATCGGACCCCATAAAAGTTATTTAACGAAAATAAACTACACATAGGCGTTGACATCTTATACGCGCGCCGCACTTCGCTGCCCGCAGTGAAAGCCTGCAATTATGCCTGGCCTTCTTTGTCTCTAGTCATCATTGCAAAGCTGCTTTAGTGCTTTTTTTTATTAATAAAAATAATTTTACAAGAATGTCAAGTACCATGAGTTGCTTGGCTCTTCAGAAATGGTTGTAGGTATGGTATGCGAAGAGGATACAATATTATTGAATTTACCGACATAACATATTAAACGATTATAAATCGTATTTATTTAGATGATATGTTGTTATATCGCTGGTATTACTTGAATTTGGAGAAAATAATTCATTCCTTCACGTAGGATGTTTACTTACGCTGGGTTTCTCCGTCACTGAACGACTGGGTAGGGACTGCAAAATGAAAAAAAAATACATTGCAATAATAGTGAAAACTAAAACAATAATGAAATCAGATATAATCACATTTGATTTCATACTGAAGGATGTGCAGTAGACAACAAAGGGTTTTCCACGTTAGGATATATGAGATAATTAAAGTATAACATTGATATAAGATTAACATTTTTATTTTACAGCAGAATTTGAGCAGTGAGTTGAGTGTTCGAGACCACAAGAAGCTGTGAATATTTTGCGATGTTTGATTCGGGGACAGGCCTACGGCCTAATGAACGCTGAAACCGCTTTAATATTATTATGATATATCTTTATCTGCTTGCGTTTCCAGCAATTCTTTTCCGAGATTTAGAATCTGGTCGAGACGTAGCTTCGAGATGAGAAAATGGTATTTAGCTTGGACTACTGCGTTAAGATGACAGGTAAGATTGTTCGTGCAAAAGCAAGTGTGACTGGCTAAAATGCTGGATGCGATAAGCATCCTCTAAACACATGCCTTTTGTTCCCGGGCCCTTCATCTGTTTGTGCCGCTAATGGCTGCTGCTGCTCGACCTCCGCAATTCCAAATCATTCTTTAAAAATTGATTTCAAGACTTCGGGTTGTAGCATTTATGTTACATGTCGTGATTTTTTATTTCGATGGTAGAACGATCATGAATTTGACAATTATAAGGTATTGAATTCCGATCTTGTATAGATAATAAACGTGATAAATATGATTTATATATAAATGTGAAATAAACATTCAACACATCCGCACTAATTGGGTAACTCGTCAAATCTGTAGAAGAACGGATGAAATAACCATTCATTTCCGATAAATTTTGCAAAAGATAAGCACAATGGATACAAAAGGCAAAGCAATGACGGGTAAAATAATAAATTTACTATTTTAGTTTCCATTAAAAAATAATATGTATTGCGAAACTTGATTTTAGTTTTCTAGGTAAAAATATTTCAAGTCTATCGGGTCGTGCGGGCTGCGGCAGAGGTACTGACTACTGAGGTTAGAGGTAGTACTAGGCTAGCTGGCTAGGTAGTGCGTACTCAAATTGCCAAAATTTTGCCAAACTTGTGCAATTTTGTTATTGTTAAAAAAAGAGTCTATTCTAATCTAAGCAGTAAGTGGTTGAAACTTGAAAGTGATTCCAAACTATTTGATGATAATCTTAAATTGATAAAACCAAATTTTATAGCCTATATTTGGGTTAAGAATGAAACTTTTATTGGTAATAGTACTAGCAACATGAAACTGATATAGAATATAGATTAGTGTAACTTGTAAGACAAAAAGCAACTATGATTTTTCTTGGTAAAGGTGGGTTGGGTAATTCTAATTTAGGGTAACACATTTAAATAAAAGAAAAAATCAATTTTTTTGCCCTTTTAGGTGCAATTTGGTCTGTTAATTTTATACCCCTTGTTAGCCTGTTAGGTTACAAATGTCCAAATCCAATTTCTAAGATATGCTACTGTATAGATTTGAATGGTAATATACATCTTAAAACTTTTTCAGCCTACAATTCCTGAAGTTTAGATGTAACCATCAGTATTCAAAAACTAACTTTAGCCTATTTAGCTGTAAACCTGGAATGTTTCACAATTTAGGTTTTTGGAGATCAACATTCAATTGATTTAATGCTGATTACATATGTCCCTATTGAAGAGTCCAGGCTAACCTCATGTCCTCATCTACATTTCATTCCATGTTCAAGTGATGGGCCCAGTGGATCCTGCATTGCTTGGCCAGATTTTGCCCCATGAACACATAAGCGTCAACTTTGGATTTGGATTTGTGGAGCCAGCGGCTTGTTCCTGCGAAGCTGGGCCTAAGACGGAGTGCGACTTCACGCTTCCCAACATTGGGTGGATACGACAAAACCCGTTAGTGGTTGCTGATCTAATATTCAACAAAATCACTCAATGAAATAACATTGGATCAAGTGGAAAGGTATAAGTCCACACAGGTGCATGTTTGCAAAAAAAATTGATAATTATAGAACAATTCTGTTTGAATGAAAAAAATTGGTGTTAAAAGAAATTGAGCATATATGTGCTTAATTAATATCATGAATATTGAATTCTTACTCTGATTTTCATTGAAATTCCTACATGTGGATTGATTGAATGTGTCCTCTCTTGGGATCTTGATTACGGTATACGTATATTGTCTGTTAATAATTTACATTATTACAGTTGTCATTAAGTTGTCATATGGTAAAAATACTTCCCCCTCATTTTAATAATAAAAAGAATAAACACACCAATGCAGTTACCTGTCTCATTAAAATACATTGAGATTACTAGTTTAGTTTGTTCTTATACAAAGTAAATGGTCATCCCTCACTGTCGAGGAATGTGTGCAGGAATTGCACTCATTGTGCGCTGTGCATGTGAATAATTATCATCATTAACACAGGTTAATGACTTATTTGGTTTACGAGGCATTGGGTCCATGTGTGCTTTGTGGTTATAAATTGCCTTCCAATTAAAGGTAAAAAATAGTTGCTTTAATAATCACTGTCAGATGCCATCAGCCAAGACTTGCTGTCTGGTCCAGCAAGCTGAATTTCAACTTCAGCAATTTCAAATTTGCCCAAATTCTCAACAGTTGATGGGAGAAATCTTAAAAGTGAATAAATGCATGCATCACTGCAATTTGGTCATCTTTATATTTTACTTCATTCAACATAATTTGGTACCTATTTAACAAATTCAGAATTAGAAGTGTGAAGTGAAAACTTATATCAAAACTAAATACATTAACTTCCAGCTTAAGGATTTTTATTTCCAAACTAATATATTCCTCAAGAAAGCTATAGTTGCGCACTATTTTCTCTTCTATTAAAAAAATAGTATCTGGGTCTTAAGTTAAACAGGCTGTGATTTATTCATTTGAATAATTCTAAAGATGACTTTCATACCTTCATGATGTGCAGTTACAGCCACAAGAAAAACATCAAATACAGCGGAGATGAGGTGGAGCGCATGGTGGAAGACGAGTTCAAGCTCTTCAAGAAGGCTGGGGGTGGCACAATTGTTGAGAATACAATCACTGGAATTGAAAGAAATTTGCTGGCATGTAAAAGGCTCATGAAGGCAACAGATGTCAACATCATTGCTGGCACAGGTTATTCTAGTTCTAGATTACTTGATGAGCTTTCTTTATTGATATATCTAAGTAATATGTACTTATTCAGTTTGAATCCTTAATTTTGCTGCTATTTCATATAGGTAAGTACATACTTTCTTTTCAAATTTTTGAAAATCAATGAAATATTTTATTTTGACATTTTAACATCTAGAAAGGAGTAGGTAGCTTTGTTGAGAGTAATTCTCTTTTAAGAAAATTGTTAGCATTTTGGAGAAGTCTTTCGCTGATGGATGCATTTCATGTTACTATTCTAACCAGTAACCACACAAATGTCATATTGTTGCCATGATTAAAATATTACATTCTTTCCTCAAGAATTATGGACATTCATTATGCATCATGAATTTAAATGTTCACATCACTTATCTATTATGGTATCAACATTCCCCGAGAGTTCAAATGAAATTAATGTCTCAGGTTTCTATGTGTCACCAAGTCTGCCCAGTTCAGTGCTAGCAATGAGCACAGAACAATTGTGTGAAGTAATCCTGAAGGAGGTAACCCAGGGTTGTGATGAGGACCCAACCATCCGCTGTGGCATTATTGGGGAAATTGGCAGCTCCTGGCCCATCACAGGTAAAACTTTACCACCTATGCCAGCAACTTAGCTAACTGAGACGTGCAGGTTTTGCTTGTTGATGTGTTTTTTTTTTTAATAGGTAGTTTGTAGCCCATCACAGTTAAAGCTGTGCTCCTATGCCAACAGTTTTCTGTGTGCTTAGCATGCTGAGTTGTGCAGGCTTTGTCCTAGTTAAAAATTATCGGAATTATTGTGTATTGAAATTTAGTGACGGACTATATCAGATGGAACAATCATTGACCGACTGCTTCCGATATAAAGTTAGTGACAGACTGCATTTGATGAGACAATCTGCCACAGACTACATCCAGTGGGACAATCATTTGACGAGACAGTCTGCCACTGACCGAGTCTAATAATAACTCCGCCATATTTCTTCCAGATTTTGAGCGTCGGAGCATCAGAGCGGCAGGCATAACACAGGAGCAGACAGGTGCCCCTGTCATGTTCCACCCTGGGCGCCACCATGACGCCCCTGCCGAGATATTGCGCGTGTATGCCGAGGCGGGAGGCGACATTCGGCATGCCGTCATGGCGCATTTGGACCGTGAGCTGTGCCATATTTCCTGCCGTTTGAACTCTGCATCATAGTTAGGGAAAATGTTTGGTACTACTATTTATGGTTGCTAAATTACTTAAAATTTTATGAGACAATATAAGACATAAAAACCTGTGAAGTTACTGAGCCTTTTATGTGGGCGTCCTGCCAATTATTACATAGACACAATCTATGGATGAGAACACGATCTAAGGATGAGAACACAATCTAAGACTAAAGATTTCTGGCACACACTCGGCTTATTATATAAGGCCGAGCTGTCATTTGTGCGTTTTCTTGCTTTTTCCCAGTCAAGATTCTAATTTACTTTTTGACATTCGTGTGATAAACATGTGAAAACGCTTCATCAATTATTATGTGACAGACATAATTTCTCAGTTTTACTTTCATGTGTAACTTTGCATTGTGCACATGTATAACAGGAATGCCAGAATAAATCAATAAATCCTACTTTTTTTACTTTTATTATAATCGAATTCAGTTCTATTGAGTCTCGAACTTAGTCTTTTTTAATATCATTTGGATGGCATACAGGTACGATCCACACCATGGAGGGTCTAGCAGAGCTGGCAGCCTTGGGCAGCTACCTGGAGTACGACCTGTTCGGGCTGGAGACATCGCACTATCAGCTCAACGCGGCCGTCGACATGCCGTCTGATGCTCAGCGCATCGCGCGCATCAAGCACCTCGTCGAGTGCGGCTATGCCGACCGAATCCTTATATCTCACGACATCCATACCCGCAACAGACTGGTATGACGTAGTGTCAAGTGTTTTCTGCTACTGAATACTTGGGTTTATTGATGATTCTCAGCTGTGATGACATGTTTTCAACTCCTGAGTAGATAGATTTATTGTTAATTCTCAGCTGTGATGACATATATGCCCGCGATAGACTGGTATGACGTTGTCAAATGTTTTCTGCTACTGAATAGTTGGATTTATTGTTAATTTTTAGCTGTGATAATATAGTTTAGATTTATTGTTAATTCTTAGCTGTGATAATATCTACCCCCGCAACAGACTGGTATGACGTGTTGTCAAATGTTTTCTGCTACTGAGTAGATAGATTTATTGTTAATTCTCAGCTGTGATGACATCCACCCCGCAACAGATGTATGACGGTATTGTCAAATGTTTTCTACTGCTGAATTAGTTAGATTTATTTTTAATTCTCAGCTGTAATGACATCTACATCCGCAACAGACTGGTATGACGGTATTGTCAAATGTTTTCTACTCCTGGATAGTTAGATTTAATCTAAATTCTCATCTATGATGACATCCACTCGAGAAACTGACTGGTATTGTATTGTCTTAATCAACTTTATATTTTTAATATATGTCACTGTATTTCTGGTCGACAAATGTTTCTAGATATCATGTTGTTTGAAAGTTTTACATTGCACATTTCTATATTTTACTTCCGATTTTATTGAAAGCGTCATTGATGAACAGAAAACCTCATTCTCTTTGTTCTTTCATGGATTCTAACAACCTACTTCTAATAATCAATTTTCTTGGACTAGCATTTGTTAGTACCGGTAGTTAATACCTGAGTGTTTAAAAATGTAAACTCATTAATTTTTGTAGACTGAGTACGGCGGGCACGGATTCTGCCACATCTTCGAGAATGTTGTGCCCAAGATGATCTCGCGAGGTTTGGCTCCAGACGTCGTGTCGGCTTTCCTCACCACAAACCCGCAGCAATGGCTCACATTCTCTAAGTAATGGGGCCATTTGTGGCCTTTTTGTGGAACTTTGTAACCTCTTTACAGTTATACGTGGCCTTTTTGTAAAACTTTGTGAATATTTGAGGCCTTTTTGTGACCCCTCTTGGAGGTGTAAAGTCAAGTGTTGGCCGATGACAACAAACGTTTTATCAAATGAGAAAGGTTCGTCACAAAATTACGTTTTATACATTTTTAGAATGTGTGGATGATAGAAAAGGATTAACTTAACCCAAGTTCTTGAATTATGAATTGTCATATGAGAACGATAATAATGAATTGTTTTTTCATATATTTTAGGACAACAGAATATGAACAGATGCACAACGAATATATAAGAGAGGCGACTTTAATTGTGCTGTGGTATCGGATCCTCCTAGTGAATGTTTTTCAATTATGAATGAACTTTGTTCATTTAAATGATTGCATTACCTATGTTTTAATTATTATTATTCAATTCTCCAAGAATATTAGAACAAATTTTATTTGTTTTTGAATTGATAGCTTCTACCGGCTTAGAAACATGGAACCACGGCCTTAGTTGTTGATGTTAACATTTGCTCCTAGTCTCTTGTTGTTATAATTGTTTGAATTATGAGAAATATTGTTTAAGTTTTGAATAGTTTGTTTAGAGTTTTTCTAGTTAAGTAAACTCGGGAATAGCTGCTGTTAACTCGTTTAGTTCTCGTGTGATACTTTTTCTGGTTGAATTATGTTAAAAAAAGCGGGCGCACTTGCCTAATTTTGCATTTTTAAAATAATGTTCTTGAGTTGTTTCGTGGATTGTATGCCGTGTATTTAAAAAGTTATCGTAAGTTAGGCCTTGCTGCTATGTTAAATGATTTACGGTGCTTCGCTACAGTGTGATATCTTGCCTTGTTTTGACTGATGTTATGGGTCCAGGAAATATTCCTGGTTTTGTTAGCCATTCTACTTGTTACTTGTTGATTATAATGTGAAATATATTTTTGTATTGTCAATTGGTTTGTCAAAAAAAAAAAAAAGTATGAGAACTGAATTTTTCGTTTTTGCTTTCCACTAAACGCACTACAATGTAACCTGCGAGAACTAGAATGCTAGCTATGCAGTGTCTCGTAACTCGGTCAGTGCTTTGCTCCATTAATGAAATGTTAATTGAACTTTGTTATATGATTATTAACTCGGCCCACATATCAAATCATTTAATAAATTCAACCTTCTGTGAACAAGGCACGAAAAGGAAAAGAATCGGCGACAGACCACATCAGGCCTACACTTAAGCGCCGAGATCAATATGTTATGTTATGTTATACATTTTACTTATCAAATTTGCTAAAAGTAGATGGTGATTTATATTAATTTACACATCAATGTTATGACGATTATTATACCCGCAAGGAGGCAATCGGGTTTACCCTATTGCTAGGGGCATGCAAACCCCCGGGACATCCCAGCACGTTTATACCAGTTTATATATATTAACATAACCAGTTTATATATACCAGTTGACATATGCGTATATTAACGTATATTAACCAGTTTATATGTATTAATATAACTGTTACGTGTGTGTGATCAGCTTGTAGAAAGATCACACATCTTTAAAAACCTTTAGCATAGGTTTTTTTAACTTGTATTCTATTTGTACACTCAGGGAACAGTTTTGTGATTAAATCTGTGAGTCAATTGGTATAAATTAAATTGGTCGTGACGATTCTTGAAAATAAGGGCTTTAGACGAGCTATTAAACGAGATTCCCTTATAATCTTGAAAACATTGACATAAGTGTTGGTATGTTCAGTCTTGGTCTTGCTGAGTCAGGGGTTCTTCCTTTAGTTGCTTAGCTTCTTAATTACACTTGCCGTCCATATAAAATCTAAGGGACAAATATGTCTATTTAGTTACGTATAAATTGCAGATATGAATTGTATTGCATTTTAGAGTCATTTCGCGCATCGATAGGAGAGCTCGTTATAATTTATAGTACGTTTTAAATTCCTGCTTGAATGCTCTAAACATTTTTTGTTTTCTTTGCAGAAATATTCATCATTCCTAACTTCGTGCCTGTTTCATTCCTTTAGTCTTCTAGCGCTGCCATTCTCATCTATATCTTATTTGTTTCTCGACATAAAAAAATTGAAATTTGTTGTAGTTTTCCGTCTCTGCATCTTGCGTTTCAATTGTTCCATAGTGCCACAAAACGCCCCGGAAAAACTTATTTTAAACACTCTAATATTGTCACTAAAAACTTGTATCTAAATAATCTAATTGAGTGTCTGACTAACACTAGAGACGTGCGATATAGAGCAGTTTTTATGTATCTTGTGCGTTATCGAAGATAGGTAATGCTCCACACTTCTTAGTAGCTTTAGATAGATAATTCATTCAAAGCTCCTGCATGTCTATTGAGTAATAGCCTTATTATTTTATTTTAATTAGCTCGATAATGTAGAGAAATTAATATTACTTTCAATGAACTTTCGATAGTTCAAACTTGGAGATTGAACTTTCCTCGCAACCAACTCATCCCCTGCCATTTTTGTTGCTAATTATTAATTGTGTCGTTCCCATCAGCCTGCTCACTCGCTTGTCTAACACCGTTTGCACTGAAAAATATCATTAACTTAACTAGGAAAGTCTTGACTGCTAAACTCAGGAGT
The DNA here is from genome assembly GCF_000764305.2 of Hyalella azteca. Lineage (NCBI taxonomy): Eukaryota > Metazoa > Arthropoda > Malacostraca > Amphipoda > Hyalellidae > Hyalella > Hyalella azteca. The sequence continues at coordinate 59,986 of NW_025944227.1, read as the reverse complement.
CTTACCATGGTTACTTATAGCTGATTAATTCTTGATTATAAATTTTTTAACTCATTAAATCTTGTCTACGAAAAACTCGAGAACATTTTACGTGTGGCAAAATGTTCTCTTGGAAGAGCGACGACAAAAAGAAGAAGCCCGCCTCACGGAGCGCCCCTCGACCTCCACGCGATGACGCACGTCTTGCACAAGTATGCTATGTTACATTTCGTAATAATATGTGATATATAATTACGATTCCTAATAAATGAACTAGTAATAAAATGATTAAATGAATATTATCAGTGATTTTTTAGAACCTGCTGGAGCTACAGAAGACATGGTAATTTTTTTCTTGTGTAGTTGTGAACGTAATCTTACATTTATTGATTTGTACTATGACTAAAATCTCTACTATTGATGGCATCAGCAAAAGTAATACCGGTACAATCTTTCAATTGCAAATACATATTAAAATTTTACTGTTATAGATATTGTAATCTCTGTCTGTATACTGATAATTAACTTATCGTATACTAACTGTAATCCTCACTGCCGGACCTGGGGCCATACTTTCAAAATTCGTTAAGTTAGCGTAAGTACTTAAGCTCTATTTTCTTGTTTATGATTGCTGGACTTTGCTTGAAAGGCCGTCAATGATTGGCTGATGAACTTACGATTTCTTAACTTTTTTTGAAAGTATGGGCCCTGTAGGCATAAATATAATATCATTGCTAATATAATCAATGCATTCTTTAACTCAGCTTTAATTTGTTATAGATGGGCTTCGTAGGCGTTAAAGGAATAGACGACCACGAAGGTTGGCCTTCAGTCACGAATATCATTGCTTCATATTAATGTATCTATATTACATTAATATGGATACATTAATGTATCCATAAACAAAGCATTGTTTTTTGCGCATTTTCTCATTTATGAAAAAATGCACTATTGTGCTCGCCATATCCGTCCGTCCGTCTGTCTGTCCGTCCGTGACCTCAAGTTTTCGTCGACGAGAAAATGCGCTCTCTGTCACTCACTGCAGTGAGTACTGAGTTATATNCACAGTACACTACATATTTAGTACTCTACACTATTTATGTATACTGTACAGTACACTATGTATACCGTACAGTACAGGGGCCATACTTTCAAAACTCGCTAAGTAAACGTAAGTACTTACGCTCAATTTTCTTGTCTATGGTTGGTGAATTTTGCTTGAAATGCCGTCAATGATTGGCTGATGAACTTACGATTTCTTAATTTCTTAACTCTTTTTGAAAGTATAGGCCCTGTATGCTATATATAGGTACAATAAATTAGACAATTTATACAGTACAGTACGCTCTGTATACAGTACAGAACACCATGTTCAGCACCCATTGCCCACAGGACGAGCTGCTGGGGCTGAGCGAGACAGCGGCCCCTGAACCAACAAGCGTGGCCCCCAGAGAGCCAACACGCAACGCCCCTGTGATCCAGCGCCCCTCACCGGCCGCCGCAGGGGTGTCGGTGCTGGCGCTACTCAATGCCAGGATAGACAACTACGAGCGCGCCGAGGCTCAAGCCAACCGCGACAACGAGATCTCCAGGGCAAAACGGTGCGAACATTTAGTAATTAAGTATTAAATTTATGTAATCGAAAAACTCCATTAACTTTGCCACACTAACCTTCCAGGGCAAAACGGTGCGAACATTTAGTATTGAATGTATATTAAATTTATGTAATCGAAAAACTCCAGTAACTTTGCCACACTAACCTTCCAGGGCAAAACGGTGCGAACATTTAGGATACTGAATTATTAAATGTAGGTATATAAGTAGTATACATGTTAATAAATGCTTGTATATAATGCTAAAGGCACTGAAGGTTTTGTATAGGTTATGATTGAGGTGATCAAGAATGGTTGTCATTGGTTATCCAGGGCAAAACGGTGCGAACATTTAGTACTGAAGTATTAAATGTATATAAGAAGTATACATGTTAATAAATGCTTGTATATAATGCTAGAGGCTCTAAAGGTTTTGCATAGGTTATGATTGAGGTGATCAAGAATGGTTCTCATTCGTTATCCAGGGCAAAACGGTGCGAACATTTAGTATACCGGTACTGAAGTATTGAATGTATATAAGTAGTATAAATATTAAAAAATGCTTGTATTTAATGCACAAGGCTCTAAAGGTTTTGTATAGGTTATGATTGAGGTGATCCAGAATGTACGTCATTGGTTAAAGTTGAACACGTTTTTCCTACTTTTAATGGCTGAAGTTCCAACTTTATTCATCGAGAATATCAGTGAAGAACGAAAAACAGTGTTAGTATTTTGTTGAGTGAAAACAATGCTGACTTACGGAATAATGCCTTTTCTCTGTTTCTAACTAAATTGAGTTNGTTTAAATGCGTGAGCAGGAGAGCCCTACACACAAGTTACAAGAGCTTCAGAAGACCTACAAGCTCGCGGCGCTGGACGCTAAGCAGCGCGGGGATCAGGCCGCCGCCGTCGCCTTCTTCAGGACGGCCAAGCAGCTGCAGCCGCTGCTGGACGCCGCCCTCAGGGGCGAGCCTGTTGACATGACGTCACTGCCGCCCTCGCCTGCTACTGGTACATTTATTATATACTTTTATTATAAATCATGTTATACACTTTTTATACTCATAACATAGTCTGTAATTTTTGTATATAGTCAATTTATTTATAGTACCTAATATTCATCATGTTATACATTTATGAGTATTCTATAATAAAGTTATAAGGTTTTTCATACCTTATTATAGTTTCTGGGAGTGGTCAATTTATTTCATAATCTTATTAGAATCTCTAGAAATGGTCTATTTGTTTTTGGTTATTTTATCATCTCAGGAAATTTTTAACTGATGATAACCTGTAGGTAATTCTTGTTAAATGTATGAGCCACCTGCAACTGACAGATATAATTGATATCTGTATAAATGTTATAAAAAAGGGTGAAAGTGAAAGTTAAAGAAAGTCACTCTATAATTAGTTTCAGAATTTAGTCTCGAGTCGTGAAGCTTTTCTATTTAGAGTCCAGCAGACTATTTCATAGTCTGTAGTTCATGAGGGCCTTGCAGTTGCTACGCGAACACATTCGGTTTTATAAACTAATTTATCATATTATTTTTCACTTGGTAATATAGTTGGTACATATATAGTCAATGCCTAACACAAGATAATCTGGCAACGATTTGCAACTGTTGCCTCTCGCCACCCACAAGGGCCTAAGATCCCACTGTTAAATCCAAACGATACACACTTGATGCCCCGACTGCTAGTGACTGTACACTGCTAAGCGGTGACTGTACGAAGCCTCTCATGGCTATTCGTTCACAAATGTTTGAGAAACTTTGGTCTCGTGAATTTGTAATAACTATTGCATCTAACCAGTGTTTCAAAAGATACATGAAAACATTTCCGTTGTACTGAGGTCTGCTTTTTGCAATATATAAATATTATACATATGTTCTTTCTTCAAGCAGAATTTATAATATAATTCACAATGTGTTGACTTGGCCTGACCAATCCTGTTAACAACGGCCCAAATTTCCAGCAGCCCACACAACTGATGACGCACGTCTTGCACAAGTATGCTATGTTACCTTTCGTATTAATATTTAATATACAATTAAGATTCCCAATAAATGAATTAGTTATAAAATGATTACAAGAATATTATCGCTGAATTTTTTAGAACCTACTGGAGCTACAGAAGCCATGGTAATTTTTTTCTTGTGTAGTTGTGAACGCAATCTTACATTTGTTGATTTGTACTATGACTAAAATCTCTACTATTGTTGGGCATCAGCAAAAGTAATACAATCTTTCATTTGCAAATACATATTCAAATTTTACTGTTATATATATTGTAATTTATGTCTGTATACTGATAATTAACTTTTTGTATACTAACTGTAATCCTCACTGCCGGACCTGTAGGCATAAGTATCGTCACTAACATAATCAGTGCATTCTTTAATTCAGCTTTAATTTATTTTAGATGGGCTTCGTAGGCGTTGGAGGAATAGACCACCGCGTACCTAGGTTGGCCTTTAGTCACGAATATCATTGCTTCTATTAATGTATCAATATTACATTAATATGGATACATTAATGTATCCATAAACAAAGCCTTGTTTTTAGCGCATTTTCTCCTTTATGAAAAAAATGCACCATTGTGCTCGCCATGTCCGTCTGTCCGTCCGTGACTTCACGTTTTCGTCGACGAGAAAATGCGCGCTCTGTCACTCACTGCAGTGAGGACTGAGTTATATTTATTTTTCAGATGGGTCTTTTGGGCGTGGGTGGACTGGAGGACCTGGTGGACGACAAGGCTGACGAAGGACTGGAGGCTGAGCTGCTCGCCCTCATGGAGGAGGACGCCCCTCCTCCACCGAGACCTCCTAAGCAACAACGTAAACGCTTCTAGCCTTTTTTTGCATTTGTTCTAATTGTTTTCTTTTTGTTCCTAAAAATGACATTATAATTTGTTGGTCGATTGGAGATTTATTCTCGTTCGTTACCTGTCATATGTCTTAAAATGCCTCGTATCCTACGGAACAACTGAAATCTAGAATCGATTTTAAATCTACCGTCCGTTGAAAAGATATGATCAAAAGGCCAGTCTAGTCAAGAAAAGTGCAAGAATCGGCGACAGGCTTATGCAGGCCTATTTTTCAATGCCGAAGATACTATACTACTATACTATATGTGCCACATTTAGTGTCACTTTTATCCTCATTGTGACTATATTAGCTTAACGTTAATTAACATTAATTTTCGTTAACGAGGTCACTTTTGCATACAGGTGCAATTATAATAGGTGAAACTCGATAATTCTCGTGACATCCGAAGTATGCATTCCCAATTACGTGCATGTTAGATTCAAATTTTATTTTGTTATACTGTTATATGTTGAAATTACTAGGCGGTTTAATTACTTTCAACTTCTCAGGTTAGTTTTTTTGAGCAGAAGTCACTAGAGACAAGGAGAGAGCGGTGCTACCAGAAGGTCTACGGCAGCTGGACAACATGGTTACTGAATGCCTCTCAGAAAACTACGACGTTGAAGTCACGTCAGACGATGAGGACGATCCTGCTCTAATGGTGAGCTCATCGTCACAAATATATATGACGTGCTTCAATATTTAAAATATCTATTTGTCTATTTTGAGGCATTGATAGCATTCAATGTTCGTGATCAGTGGTCTATCTTCCGTGTGTAATTTAGCTCCTAACAACTTTCCTTGAACGATTTAGAGAACTGGAAACTACTCAACCTGCTCATAAATAAATATGAATGCCACCCAAAATATTTGTTTTCTTACACTAGATCCTGCACTAGGCTTGTTCCGCATTGCATGCACGAGACGGCTCAAAACAATTCATATTAACAATCTTCATTGCCTAAATACAACGCTGTTGGCTCCCCATTTCATTCATAATATCTCTTACACTGCATTGTACACTGTGTTACTTGGTGCATTAAATGGGGCGGTCAAATAAATAGAAATGTCGGGTAGATGAGATACGTTCCTATGTGTTACTTCTTCGCTACCCAGTAGAGAAGGCTCAGGAAAAAGCTTTTCTTCACAGTACACTACATATTTAGTACTCTACACTATTTATGTATACTGTACAGTACACTATGTATACCGTACAGTACAGGGGCCATACTTTCAAAACTCGCTAAGTAAACGTAAGTACTTACGCTCAATTTTCTTGTCTATGGTTGGTGAATTTTGCTTGAAATGCCGTCAATGATTGGCTGATGAACTTACGATTTCTTAATTTCTTAACTCTTTTTGAAAGTATAGGCCCTGTATGCTATATATAGGTACAATAAATTAGACAATTTATACAGTACAGTACGCTCTGTATACAGTACAGAACACCATGTTCAGCACCCATTGCCCACAGGACGAGCTGCTGGGGCTGAGCGAGACAGCGGCCCCTGAACCAACAAGCGTGGCCCCCAGAGAGCCAACACGCAACGCCCCTGTGATCCAGCGCCCCTCACCGGCCGCCGCAGGGGTGTCGGTGCTGGCGCTTAGAATGTACGTCATTGGTTAAAGTTGAACACGTTTTTCCTACTTTTAATGGCTGAAGTTCCAACTTTATTCATCGAGAATATCAGTGAAGAACGAAAAACAGTGTTAGTATTTTGTTGAGTGAAAACAATGCTGACTTACGGAATAATGCCTTTTCTCTGTTTCTAACTAAATTGAGTTATTTATTCCTGAGATTGTTGAAGAGTTACTATGACAATGATTTAAAATTAAATTAAAACGTTTGATCTCCAGAAAGTCGTCGAAAATGTTGAATAATCTTCCCGTTTTCTTACCAATCATCAACTTTGTTGACAAATCGTTGAATTCCAGATTCAGTCGAGGCCTCAAAACCCTATACCAGATGAAGAAGAGCCTGGAGGCCGGTAAGGCAATCAACGAAGAGGACATCCCTCCTGAAGTGGTGGTCAGGAGTGCGTCTCGTGCCGTCACCCCCACACTTCCCACCCCCGCTGCTACTCCCACGGGACCTCTCAGCCCCGAACATTTCACTCCAGCGCCTTCCGACCCCGCGACTTTTACCCCGACTCCTGCTTCCCCGAGGGAAAATTTACCCCCGCCTGAATTTCCTAGTAGGCCTGCAGCCAACAAAAGTTTTGAAGTGCCCGAAGCCCGGGATGCCCCTTTAAGAAAAGCCTCTACGTCGTCTCTGCCTCACGCCCTGGCTTTTACTGAAACCGTGCGTTTTCGATTTATTAAAAAAAAATAGGTATTAGTCTAAAAGTATGATACTTAGTTTTAGTTTTCGGTTTGACTTCAAATGAACTAAGATGAAATTATATCATCTCATGATAACAAAGTAAGATTGTCCCCAGTTATAACAGCTGAAGAAATTTACAGTAAATTATTTCATGTTCTTTCATTATAACATGAACATTACTTACACAGATAATTCTTGAACATTAAACATGAAATACAATATAAAAGCATTGTATTTAATTTACATACCGTGCGCATATCACATTAGTCCTGGGGCCATACTTTCTTTTCTATTTAGAGTCCAGCAGACTATTTCCCAGTCTGTAGTTCATGATGGCCTTGCAGTTGCTACGCGAACACATTCGGTTTCAGGAACGAATTTATCTTCTTTTTTTCACCTGACAATAAAGTTCACTGCCTAACACAAGATAATATGGCAACGATGTGCAACTGTTGCCTCTCGCCACCCACAAGGTCCTAAGGGCCCTCCGTTAAATACACACTACAACGATACACGCTTGATGCGTCGACTACTAGTGCTTTATGGAAAACAAAATGCTGCTAGTAATATTTGCTAATGCTACTGCTGGCATTAGGTTCTAATACGCTGTTCAGCGGTGACTGTACGGAGCCTCTCATGGCTATTTGATCACAAATGTTTGAGAAACTATGGTCTGGAGTATCTCGTTGAAATTGTAATCACTTGTGCAACCAGTGTTTCGAAAGAGAAATGAAAACATTTCCGTTGTACTGAGGTCTGCTTTTTGCAATATATAAATATTTTACGTTGGTTCTTTCTTCAAACAGAATTTTTAATATAAATCACTGTGTTGATTTGGCCTGACCAATCCTGCTAACAACGGCCCAAATTTCCATCAGCTCACACGACGACATCAGTTCCCGCCACCCCTACCGTGAACGCCACCACCGCCGCCCCTGCTCCCGCTCCTGCAGGTGTTAATGAGGACTGAACTCTTAGACTAACTAACTTAAGTCTTATTACCTTAACGATGTTTTTATATATTTGCCTCTGATCTATATAATCGATTTAAACAAAGCTCCTACTTCTCTCTAAGTTGTAAGCTCTTGCTTATTTCAGCGAGTGAAGAGTTCGAGAGTGTCCCCGAGCCTCCGCCTGTACCGCCGGGTTCAATACTTGACGCTCTACAAGACCGGCGTGCGAAATACGTCGAGCAACTCGAGAAAGCTAAAGTATAACTTTCTAATGTCCATAAGAAAGAAAGTTGATAACATATTACGCATATTTTATGCCTTGTGTGTAATAAAATTTATGTGTACGCATGTTTAATGCGTTATGCAAGCTTAGGTGCAATAAAAAATGAAACATTTATTTTATATGACATTAAATAAAGATGTCGCGTTGTAGAGGTCATCTGATACTGATAGTTGATTGATTGATATTGCATCAATGAATTTCCTTCATAAACCTCTTGAGCGTGACGTTGAAGTTAAACCATCAATTTTCACGTCTTCAGTTGCTACAATTTCACTGTTAACTTGATGTTGGTTCCAAATAGGAATTTCATTAGAAATCTTCGTATTACGCATGGCTCATGATGCCTAAAAGCAATTTTTATTAAAAAGTTTATTTTTATTAAAAATTTAAATTAAAATAATAGTTTTATCAAAAATTTTTATTTTGAAGTAATGAAAACGCTTGGTACATTCATCATATCTACTTGGCTATCTACTATCATATCTACTATTTCTTTTTGAATTCATGCTCACCGTTTGATTTTAGCAGATTTATGATATAAGTACTTCAAGAGCCAAATAAGCGATGTTTTATTATTCGTTTGTCAAGAATTTGTATTTGGCAGTCGGAGGGCAACGGGCGCAAGGAGCGGATGAACGACCGCATCATCAAACAGTACGACGATGCCATCAAACGCCACAAGCTGGGCAAGCCTGTGGCGTACGGTGACCTGCCATCACCACCTGGTCAGCAGCCATTACCTTCTGCTCGACCATTGACTTATACTGCGTCAACCTATTTCCACAACTATTACCTCATGTTATTTAACTATTCCCTTTCACTACACCTTCATTACCTTCTGCTCGACCATTGCCTTATACTGCATCAACCTATTTCCACTACTATTACCTCTTATTGCACAACCATTACCTTTCACTGCACTACCACTACCTTTTACTACTGTGCTCTGTGCTGCATGTTGACAATGGTGTCCAGGAACAAGTTGTTACGGAGAATTGTTATCAGTTTAATGATTTTCAATTTCATACCTGCCGCACCAATCTGTTTATATAACGTATTTCCGTAATTTTTCATTTATTTTATGTGCAAGAAATATAATAGTGATAATCAAAAAAATATTATAGAGGAGCATAGTTTGGTGATTTCTTCAAATTACAACTTATTGCCGTGATGTTTTCGTATAATATTACTAAAGAGTTTTGATGCATATAACACATGTTCAGTATATCTTTGTTTCCAGGTTTTGCACCTCTCCCTGCCAGCGTGGTCACACCGGCGCCTGGAGCTGTAGCTCCAACCACTCCAGCTGTAGCTCCTACCACTCCAGCTGCTGCTGCTGCTACCACTCCTATTGCGGCTGTTACTACTCCAGCTACGCCTCCTACATCAGCTCTTCCTGCACAGGCTCAAACTCCCGGTGGTGATAGTAATTCCCCAGCGAAAGTACCTCGTCAACAACCTCCAGGAGTTACTCCTCCAAAACCAAATGGTAATTTCTTCAAAAATATGTGGCTTGGTATTCTGGAGTTACTCCTCCAAAATGAACGGTAATTTCTCCTCTATATTTGACTCTACCTTCTGAAGTTACTCCTCCGAAATCAATCGGAATTGTTTCATTGTATTCGACTCAAGCTTTAGTCAGGTTAGCATGCAGTATTTATTTCGTCTAAAAATATTATATCGGGATTTCCCATAAACGATATTTCTACATGTGTTCTTGATACATTCAGTGCGAGCTGCTCCGAAGTCACGCGTGGAACGCCAGATGTCCCTCCTCACCAAACGACAGGATCAGTTCAAGGTAAGGTGATTTTACTCTTTACAATGAGAACTAAACCTATTTTAGTGGTTCAAGTGATGTAAAACTTTCAGAAGTTTAGAAAGCGCTGTCCTGTTGATTAGATGATACGCAACTAAACTATGACCTAGGAATAGAAGTTTTGATGTCATCTGCATTGTTAGACACAGAAGTTGGTCGCACAGAACTTTGTATTGTTGACGTTGTATCTAAAAGCGTGTTTGTTTTATTCATTGCTACAAGGACAACCGTTTCCAGCTTCTGGGCGTTCAATGCAGGATTTTGAATACCTATTCTACTCTCTTGTTGAAAATTTACGGTCTATGTTTATATGATGTATGAGCATTCATTTATTTATCTTCACTTTTTGTCTTGCATTTTATTTTTAGTCAACTCGATTTTAGGTTTAAACCTTATGCATTGAATTTTTTATCCATCAGACATCGATGCTCTATGAGATCTATGTCAACGTTGTGTCGTCGTCACATATCGGTTGAAATATCATAATTTAATGCAGAAGGCTGGTAAGATATTTTTGGTTCACGAATTTAAAGGAATATTTTTCTTTCAGGCGGCTGCTCTAGAGGCCAAGAAGAAAGGAGAAATAGAACTAGCCAAAGAATATCTGCGCAACAGCAAAGGTTTTGATAACCTAATTCAGGCAACTGCTGCCGGACTACCTGTAGATATGAACACTGTGAGTCGTAATAAATTTCATAGGTAGCTAGTTAAAGGAGAGTATAACACTATTAATTCTCTTATCGTCATGATATCGTCTCTTATCGCATTATGAACTCATTTTGCCTAACCAACTCATATCAAAACCCCGACTTGAAAATAACTTTCGATAATAATATTAATATAATAACTCAAGTCATATTAATAGATTTCAGATACATTTTCGTGAATTCTTGGATGGATAATTTGGTAATTTATACTTTTCAACTAGCAATTAGTTCTGTTATGTAGTGGCATCAAATTGTTCACGGTTGACTGAGCATCTGATTTTAATTAAATATTACCTCCCAGATCCCAGTGCCGCCTCAAGAGAAGGCTGCTGGAGGCCCAAGTCTGAACCGAGAAGTGTCTGTGGATGACGCGTTTGAGGTCATCAACGCCGAGGACTGTGATATGCCTGCGACCAGCACGCCAGCTGACTTGGTCCTCATCTACACCAAACTTGAGGAGGATCTCATCAAGCAAATCAAGGTGACACGGCATAAAGTGATATTGTGCTAAATGCAGTTAAAGTTAATGTACATGTGCCACATGGACAGTTAAATCCGTTAGGAAGTGGAGAGTGGGTTGAAAGTCGTGAATTTATTAAACTTAAGAATGTGATGGCAGATGTGCGCCACAACGCGCGAGCACTTCAAAGCAGTCGGGGACGTGGCGAGCTGCAATCGCTTCGAGCAGCTCATTGTGAACACGAAGAAGGAACTGGACGCCGTAAGACTTGCCTTCAAGCGAGGAGACAAGCCTCCGCGCTGCCACTACGAAAACCGAAGCTTCTCCATTGTCGAGTTTGTATAAATTTTGTTGGTGGCAACTCGCAGCATGTAGAATAAATGCATAATGATAGTAGTTACATGTGTGGAGCCCATATGACGATAATAATTTCACGCGCAATATTACAATATAATCACAAAACGCTGCTCAGCATCGACCTATAAAACTTTATGACGATAATGATTGCGCGTGTGGAGCCTATATGACGATGATTGCACGTGTGGAGCCTATATGACGTTAACGATTGCGCGTGTGGAGCCTATATGACGTTAACGATTGCGCGTGTGGAGCCTTTATGACGATAATGATTGCGCGTGTGGCGCTTATATGACGATAATCATTGCGCGTGTGGAGCCGTTATGACGATAATGATTGCACGTGTGGAGCTTATTCGACGATAATGATTGCACGTGCGGAGCCTATTTGACGATAATTATTTCACGTGTAGACCATAGTGACCGAGTGAAACTTGTGCACAAATTCGTACAAGGCTCAGTCCTTTACATGTGCTTCTACCGACAAAACAACACAATGTGCGCTATATGTAAAGTATGTTAAATAGATGCTCGATGTATGTAATTATTGCCGTGAGCAAATTTTAATTATTTTAAACATCTGTGCCATTGCAAAATGCGTTGTAGGGACTAATGTACACAATTTTACAAATTCATTAGTAATATCCCTTTCTTGTGTGCCCCCGATCACCTGTGAGTGCTGTACCTAGATTTTTTTTTCAGATGCAATACGGATCTAAACGACAGTGACTGCGAAGTTACAGTGATGCGTGGCATTAATTATAACGTGCAGAATCCAACTGACGTCGATACTTATGTGAAAATTGAGTTTCCTTACCCGTCCGTGAGTACAGCAGTTTAAAACTTGAACGTCTATAAACTACGCGCTATGTCCCTGGTGCCGCAGTCAAACTGTTCTGTTGTTGCGATCATCTATGAGTGGATTTATGGATTTACAAGGTTTAAATTTATTTGTAGATTAAATTGAATTTCTGTTTACATAGGAAAACTGCCCCGTGGACAGGACTGGTGTGGTTAAGGACACCAACAACCCAGAATATAACCACAAAACTCTGTTCAGCATCGACCGGAAGACGCGCGCGTTGGCGCGGTGCTTTAAGCGCCATAGCGTCAAACTCACCGTCCATGCCAAGGGGTAAACATATGGACTAACTGAGCAAAATAATAAATGCTCTTTAAAAAACGTTATGCTTTAAATTTTCGAATAGCCAAAAAATATCAATTGATCGTCACTCCCGATTCCTATTGCATAAATTAAGTGCTGGTTTTAAAATGTCAAATTTCGAATATCTGTCCCAGGTAACGTGCAATACAAATAATTGACCAATAAAACTTGTTAACGCCCCGTTCCCTCACGCAGAGGATGGTTTTCAAGAGACACCATCGTGGGCTGTGCCAAAGTCCCCTTAGTCGCTCTGGAGAACCATTGTACGCTGCACGATTCATTTGATGTAAGTTGAAAGAACTAGTTGGTGAAGTTATCATAATACTCTTAAAATGTTTGCTCATTACAACTTATCAGTCAAGTTCATGGTGAAAACATTGGTGATTTTTGTTCTTTTTCAGCTGAGTGACGAACGGAAAAAGATGGTCGGAGGCAAAATAGAAGTGAAGCTCAGGGTTCGTAATCCAATATTAAGTAAGGAGATTAGACAGCTAAACGAAAAGTGGCTGGTCATTGATGGATATTAGCTGTTGACAGAAATATTTTAATATAATTGATTGATATTAAAATTAGACGAGAAGCTTAACTAATGCAGCATAAATATTACTTAGAAAGATGAAGTAATAAAACACTATATCGTCATTTTTTTTCTTTATTCCTGCCGAAAACAATTAGTTACGACGGGGCCCACTGAACGGTGTAGCCACAGTAGGTTGCGTAACTTGCAGGCCGGGTAGCTTGTCGAAGTCCTGCGCAAACACGTTGTTTGTTCAACATTACTATCAATTGCTCTACGGTAGTTTTACGTTTAGTCTAATATTTATTATTCAAAATGTACTTACATCGGTATTTTCATTAACACCGTCCTTGCTACAACATACACACCTAACGTATTTCCTACATTTCTCTTATCCTGTATCTATGTCAATGCCAGGAACTATTTAGGTCAAATCCGTAAAAGTTAGATCAACTTATTCAACGTTGAGCTCACCATCATCTTGAGGAGGTCCTTGGTGTCGGCGTCCACCTCGATGATGTCGAGCTCGAGAGCCGACACCTCAGGCACGTAGTTGTCGCGGCGCTCACGCTCCTCCTCCTGCAGCTTGATCGAGATGCCGCGCACCGGCGCACGCTGAATACGCTTCATCAAATGTGTCACGAATCTGAAAAAAAAAAACAATCTTTCATGCTGATAGATTTACTTATATCATTAGTCTACTTCAGTCGCAAGCGCACCAAAAATTTTGAAGCAAGATAACATAAGGTATATTCACCATATCTTCAACATTTTCATGAAAATGATGAGTAGGTTTCGGACCAGCTGATCGATACAGAGATGGTGAATTCTCTTGAGAAGTTTTTATTCCATTCGAATTCTTGAGGAATAAAAATTGTTCATGATAAATAAGACCCGCTAGTGAAACAACATGCTCAAGTGGTATTCTACTCATCCTGATGTATAAAAATATACACCGCGATCTATTAAGAACACCGACCGCTTAGGATTATGAATCTTTCATGAATATCATTCTTACTCCATATGACATTTTTTCTTGCTTATTCACTCAACGAGCTGATGCCTGCATCATTCAAGTTTACAATTAATTCGTTCAGAATATAGAGAGGAGGGTTTATTTCGGGAGCGCGGGGCGACCCGGTACTCCAGTTTATATCATCCCATAACACAAGACAGCGTCAAAAGAAAAATGCCGCCGCCACTTGAAGGAAGCAATGCTCACCCAGCAATTTTGTTGCGGAGGCTTTTCGAAGGGATGACGGCAATCTCATCACAAATTCTCTTGTTGGTCTGGAAGTCGCTGCCGAGGCGCGTGTAGTACTTCTCAATAATGACCCTAGCGGCCTTCTTCACGGTCTTGGTGCGAACGCGACCCTGAAATGTAATACACGCGTAATTTTTATTCTTCAGTGCTAATAATGATCTACATGAAAATGAGGTGCATCAAAAATTACAGTCATAATCTCCAACAAATAAATTGCATACAGGGAATTTATCATCACTTGCTGTGAGCATTATATAACATGAAATATGAAGCGAAGACTCAAGCACCTTGGAGGGATTAAAGCAAAAATCTTGCACATTACATCACAAATCCTAGTAGTTTTACTCTCTCGTTTCTCCCCAAAAAAACGTGTTTCGGGCAGATTTATGATTAAAGCGAAAAGCACACAAAACTTAAATTTTGGAAATTTGATGGTGAATGTACAGCCCGACCCACGTTTTTTTCGGGAGAACAATAATTTATTTTCTACTTTTTAGTCCACAAGAAAAACGTGTTTTTTTAAAAAGTTTTTTAAAGTATTTTATTTTCTACTTTTTAGTCCACAAGAAAAACGATTAAGACTTGATTAAGTATGACTAGACGTACGTATCGATGATACGCAGCGTCAGCGCCTGCTCGTCTATAACGTGAGCGCCCGCACGTCATACTATATATATACTATTTATATATACTTTACTCAATTAAACTAATTTCGGTCTCTAATTACTAGTTTTTATGATTGTATCTGAAATTGTTAGGCGAAAATAGCCTGCATGCCGAATTTCAGATCTCTAGAACAATCAGAAGTGGTCTAATTTTCGTTGTCAATGTTAACAACAAACAAACAAACAAACAAACAAACGCGAAGCTAAGCTAAGAAAAACGTGTTAAAAACGTTTTAAGTACAGGTCTAAATGTTGAGATTGTTTGTGGAGGAACTTTCTGGCTCAAAATGTATGTATATATTATATATCTGCTGTGCAGCAACCTGGGTATCATTAACAGAAGTTCATTTGAAAAAAAAAAATTCTTTTCAATCCAAGCATCAATTGATACTCTAATGGCATGCTCATTTTGGAAAACAACTCGAGTATGTACTGCTAGTGAAACACCATTCATTTCTTGTTAATGATTATAAATCATAAGATCTCAAATTTACATAATTACAGCAAAGTTAAGCCAAGAGTTAAGAATTTTCCATAAATCTTGGGTTAAAACAATCATTCATAGGCCAATTATTCATACTGAATGTTTATACATTGATAACACTAACTTCATAATGAATGTTGATAACACTATTATTAGAAATGTCTTCTGGTAGTCAGATTTCAAATCTACAAATACCAACAAAAAATATCATTTGACTTATTGGAAAATCATCAATGAAACTCATTCTCTGGCCTTTGTTCATGAATTAGTTTAAAACTTTTTTTTTAGATCAGATCATAAAGAATTATTTGAATATTTGTTTAAAAGAAAAATTCTGTCATATTATAGCTTTATAGGTTATACTAATAGCTCAACAATTATACATGTTCCATACCTAAGCCAGGAAAAGTTATAGGAATTACTGTATAGATTATTTCCATTTAGAAATTTACAGCAATCATCGAATCTGGATATCATGCAGAATTATTCAGAAATCACTGTTATATATATATCATTTCACTGGGAATTTTTAAAAATAGCAGGCAAAAATTGACATTTTTTTTAATTTAATTGAAGAAATTGGAAAGGACTGTGGGAACAGCCTAACAGGAAGAAAAAATATGTACCTTTTAAACTGCAACCTGAGCTTTATAGCCATTTTTTGAGCTGCAAGACTCTTGCTAGATGAATTGCCTATTTTAGTCATCTTTATAAATGACCTACCTAGTACATACCAAAATCACCTATCCTGCTAGATGAATTATCACAATCAAGCCATGAGAGTCCATTTATCACAAACTTGTCACAAAGAAGCCACAAGGGTATGAATATTTCAATCCTGCATGGAAAAATATAAAACTGTATACCAGGATGAAACTCTAAAAATGATGATTCATATATTATTTCCGATCCACCAAGACCAGTTTTTTTATCCAAAAACGTTGTTTGAGGTAAAAAAAAATAACTTCTTATAGGCATAAAACACATACCGTAAAATGGGGCAACTTAGACCACTTTTTTTTATAAATGATGCCATTTTTTACTAGCTAAATTAAACTTGAATTGAAATGTGCAAAATACAGGTCTATACTCTAGCTTCTGTCTCTTATACACATCTAGATGTGTATNTAAATTGATAGATCTTTTATTTGTGAATATAACGATATGTCTCATTTCTGTAGCTCATAACTCTAGAAGATAGGTTTGTAGTGATAATAATTTTACTATTCAGTTGAGCCTGACAAAGTCCCAAGCACCTTGAAATAGGCATTCAAGGTGGCAAGAATGCAAGACTAGTCAATACTCGAGCTCAATTTCTGTCAAGGATGGTGCGAAAGACGGCACGCAAACCGTCCTACAAGACTGCAGCAGGGCTACTGAAGCAAAGTAACCACTGCTTGTTTTGGCATCCTGCAGCGAATTTGTAGCGTCAGTCGCTGTCTCTCGAGGCCCTCATGGTGGCACTTGTGCTGACCAGACTGGACTATGGCAATGCCACACTCTACAGACTTCCCATCACGGCACTTAACAAACTGCAATTTGTAATGAATGACTCGTTTGTGCCCAGCAGAAATTTGACCACATGATACCGATTTTCCGTGACCTTCACTGGCTGCGTATCCAGCAGCGCACACAGTTAAAAGTTGCTGTTCTGACGTTCCGCTGCCTCCACGGTTTAGCACTACCTTATCTTGCTGAAGGCCTGTGGCATGTGTCGGATCTGCCTTCTAGAAGGCGACTGCGTTCCTCGTTGAAGGCTGACCTTGTCGCCCCGTCCTCACGTCTGTCCACCGTCGGCGACAGAGCGTTCCCGGTCGCTGCAGCCAGAACATGGAATGGTCTGCCAGCACTGGTGACATCTGCTTCCTTGCAGCCGTTGTTTCATCAACGCCTAAAAACAGAACTTTTCCGTAGAGCCTTTGAATCTTAGACCTAGCTGTCATCTAATCTATCATGGATATTACTGGTTTAGCATAGATGTTGTTTGTTCTAGCATAGACGTTGTCAGTCTTGGCATATGTCCTTTGTTTTAGCATAGACGTCATCTGTTTTTATCCTCTCGTGTCTTTTTTAGCCACTTGTAACGTGCCCTCGAAGTTTGATCTGAACGAGACACCACGACAATCTCTTCGTGGAATAAAGTGTTAGAAGACTAGTGCACTGCAGCAACTTTTCCCTATGTTAAATGTTAAAGAACTCCACCACCCCCTACCCTTTTGTGATGTTGTGAATACATAAATCAATGTACAGATGGTTTTGCTACAGGCATTTAAATTTTGAAACATCTTTCCATAATTTAAATCTCAGTGTGGAATGTGGATCAAATTTATTTATTGTGAATTTAAACTTGACAAGACCAAAACAAGGTGTGTGAGGCCATCTGTCAAATGTTTTCATGGAAGCACAATGTGCCCGTACGCCGTGAATTTGCATGAAAGAGTTGCAGTTTATCCCATCATTTATGATATAAAAAACTTTGTTGGTATAGGCCAAATGGTGTGAATTTTTTGCGGAAGTTGATGTAATATTTCTTCATCTTGGAACATATTCATTGCAAAAATTTGTCAACTTCTGATAAACAACTAGTGAATATAATTGCTGACTCAGTATTGTATTCCTAACCAAGGCCCACATGCGATAGAATATTCACGGCAGTTTCTGTTTAGCTCAGCCAGCCTCAGTGTATCAATTGTCACTGCAGTGGAAGCATAGTGGCAAACCAGTGAATTTTTGGAAACGGATCATTTTTAATTTTCTCATTTACTCAAGATTTAAACCAATATCTTATGTAGGATGATGTTGATATCCATGATACTTTGCTGGTCTGCTTATAAAACTTGAAATTTAACTTGAAAGAGAGGCTAAAGATCTCCTTGCTTTGTCACTGTGGGTGGAGCCTGGAAGGTATAACATGATATGCTTTTTGATACATTTTCTTATGTGCATGTGAGAATATAATAACTAGGGTAAACACACCATATTGCAACACCTTAAGAATGTAGCAACTAGCAAGAAATAAATGGCTATAAATAGATCACCGTATGCGCAACTCAAGTTCTGATTGGTTTACGTCACTCTCAAAATGCCACACTATGCACCAGCAATGATGAAAAGTCACAAACTGTTGCCATATTTATTTAAAAGCCTTTAGAATTTAAATCTCCAAAATCACTGAATTCCAACACTGTGTGTGACTAAATGTGGTGTATTGTGAGACTAAATCCGACAGTGCTTTAAAACCGTAATTCGTAATTCTAACACCCTGTGTCGGAATTAGTTTTTATGTGTCTAGAACCATCTCTTAAATCATTCTTCTATTAATTTATTTACCACATAAAATCAGCAAATACAAGTATACCTTTAAGTATACTTTTTTTGTCAACAACAGCTATGCAAACAAAACGATTGACAAAGAAATTTCGAATATCAGAGCACGTCAAAACCGAACAGATGATTCCTCATCAAGAGGTTGTGTCACCAGAATTTACTATCAAAACCAAATGAACGATGGTCATAGGACTGACGAACGAGTCCTCAATTCAATTGTGCAAAATAACATCAGCTGCACAACAGTAACTGACCGAATACAACTTATGATTTACTACAGAAACAAAAAGATCAAGAATTTAATCATGAAAAATAATCCATGTAAAAAGTCCGGACCACTACAAGAAACCAATGTCATTTACAAATTTTCCTGCATGAAAGAAGGTTGTAGACTTCTCCAAAATGTAAATTACATCGGTTTGACAAGCACGACATTGAGCCGTAGACTNAAGCTACAACAATGAGACATATATCATTCAATTTGCAAATAAACTATCTACAAAATGTTCATCCCGGTTTTTCTAGTTTCATTATAGTTTGAATTTTATTCTGCAAAAAGAGGGGGGTGGCGGGGGGACAATTGAAAAATTTTCGAACATTTTGGAAAAATGCACCCCACTTCCACAAAAATTGGAATTTCAAAAAAAGGGGATGAACATTTTGTAGATGAAGACCTCACGCATCGAATGATATGAGTCTCAATGTTGTAGCTTGGAAATCCTAGGACTAGATCCATTTCTACAGTACCCCCTTTTATAGCCATTTTCTAAGAATTTCACGTTTTCTTTCCTTTTTTTTTGAAAAATTCACACGAACAAAATGCGAGTTTTTTTCCATTTTACATATGTGTACCAAGTTTCAGAGTGATCCGACTGTAAATAGCCGAGATGATTTTTAGGGTAGACGCTCCCCTTAATATAAAGGAAAAAGTTGAGAAGTGTCGCTGTGTCGGAATTAGGAACCCACAATGAAGGAATATACTGCGTTTACCCCCATGGTCAGGAAGATGTGCCAGGTGTGCGGGAATTTATTTTGTCATTTTAACGACCTGCGCGGTGCGCCGTACTATGTTGGTAAAAAAATGCGCCGTGCGCCGTACTTTAGAAAGCTAAAATAGTTCTACTATTTTAGTCGACAAAATACGCAAGTATATTGACTACGCGAGTCGAACTGACAATAATAAAATGTAAGACATGTCCGGGTTACTTCTGACTCTTCCGGTTGTCCGCCTTGTCGGACAGTGGCAAACCAGAGATTTTTTAGAATCGGTTCATTTTTAATTTCCTCATCTACTCTATATTTTAATCAATTTCTTATGTATGAAAATGCTGGTATCCAAGATACTTTCCAGGTCTACTTATAGGCTAGGACTCAAAAATGAACTTGATGAAGAGTCTAAAAAAATTGCTGCTTTGCCACTATGTTGTCGGATACGGAACGTACGGTAATCGTACACTGCGGCTGTTATACATACGAAATGTAAACAGACGGTGTTCAGCGTTGCCATATGACTTTGGAGAAAATTTCTTCTAAAATAAAGATGGCCGGGATTGCGCGAACACGTGCGCGAAGATAATCAATTTTCATTACATTGCGCCAACTGTGCACAGCAATAGCTTAAAAAAAGTGAAAATGCACGGGAAAATTCACCGAAAACATACCTACATCATCCTGATTGTGGGTTTACCCTACCTACACTTTCAAAAGTGGTTTACAAAATTTTAGGAGGAGATACTACTTTTATACAGAATAAATTGAGAAAGCCTGTAGGCCAGGTTTCATAAAGTGGCAAGAGTCGTTGGAATTTCAACGACTTTTTGTAAAGTTAACGACCATTTTTTGGTCATTACAACGACTCCAAACCTGGATTATAGTTAATTTAAATATTTCAATGACTATGAATAATTTAATACATGATATTTTTAAAAAATAATACACTGACTGCTATCACTCATGCATTTTTTTGGTTTCAGATGCCAGTCACGCCACCGCTGGAAACAGAAATGTTCAAGGCAGCATCCGCCGATTATCAGCCACAAGTTTACAAAATTCTGGTTCGGTCTGTCCGCTGTCGTATGTGTTCAAGCTTGGAAGAAAAATCCGACAGATTGGCGCTGGTTGTTGACTTCTTTTCACGTTGAAACTTGACTACAATAAAATTTTCTGTGTGCCTCTTTAGTAACCTTCATACCATTTGTACAAATGGAGGTAGTTTTCGCACAACGGTCAAAATTAATCGCACAATTATAATCAATATCAACCGATCACAACGATATTCAGAGAAAAATTTAAACTATTACATTCGTAACATGCTGACCGTACGTAGCAAGTAATAAATTTCTAGACCTCAAACTTGAAGGCTTTAAGTCGATGTTCTATTCGAAATTTATTCCTTCCCTATAGTTTATAGCTCTTCTCATATGAATGTCTAAAGATCAGCCATATAACTTGAGAATGCAGCGGTAATCGGAAAAAATATTGCGATCTTAACACATGCAAAAAAGCTTTAGTGAGTCCTTGTTCTTGAGTTTATTAAGATTTGCTAAGTAATTCGGAAGAATTTGTTGGCCACAGGAAATTCTTGCACGTATTGCTGTGTGACTTGTGATTGGAGTCGAAATTATAAAATTTGTCACAAGCTAAACATCTGTCTCTTATACACATCTAGATGTGTATAAGAGACAGGCATAGGATAAAGAGTTGAAAATGAAACAAAATTAAT
Organism: Hyalella azteca; assembly: GCF_000764305.2. Classification (NCBI taxonomy): domain Eukaryota; kingdom Metazoa; phylum Arthropoda; class Malacostraca; order Amphipoda; family Hyalellidae; genus Hyalella; species Hyalella azteca. The sequence continues at coordinate 38,503 of NW_025944227.1, read as the reverse complement.
ATCTTAGTTTTTGTATTTAAAAATGAGTTCGCCATTCCGAGAAAGCTGTGCCCTCTGCATTTTAGGGATAGCTTGCGTTTGATTACGAGCAATATTTACGCATCACTATTAGAAGCGGTCAACGTGAGTGATACGTCAGTGTTCAGGAGTAAAGAAGGCACGGTACTACCTGGTGTGAAGAAATTAAACCATTAATGCATTATACGTGTGGTTTGTTGCATATTAACAATCCAATGTACGTACAAAAACTTGAGGTTATCTACTAATCTTCTTATTAACGATGTTTTTCGTTGTTAACTGACCTGTCACCTAACTAGCTACTAAGAAACCTACCGACCAACGACTGGAAAACCTACCGACCAACGACTGGAAAACCTACCGACCAACGAGTGGTATGTGAATTTTCAACGACCAGATGACCCCTGAGATACTATTACAACGACTCTTATGCCACACTATGAAACCTGGGCTGTAGGAATGGGTGGAAATGGACAGATCACAGATCAACAAGCAATTTTCTCCAATTCACTGATGCTCTCTGCCCAAATTTTCCAGTTTCAACTAGCAGCTCCTACAATTCCATCTGATTTTTCAATTTGGCCAATTGAAGCAAATCAAAAAAATCAAGTAGGCCTAGGGCTAGGCCTATCAAAAAAATACCTAATAGGCTAAGTAGGTATGGGATTATCAACTTGACATTCATAGACAGGTTAAAACAGTAAAAACACAAACTCATGACAAAACACATCAGGGTTTAACAAATGAATTAATAGATGTAAGTAAAAATTTGAAAATTTTGACCTACGTTAAACTCAGCCGTTAAAGCTGTTAAATTGCAGCAAACAAGGGATGGAACATTTAATTTTGTAGCTATGTTCCGTAGCCTAGGTACCTAGGCTAGCTATTTGATTTTTTTACCACAACATCGTCTAATTCTGTCCAAAAGCAAATCAAACTGCGAGTCACTTGACATGATAAATTAGTCACAAAATGATCTGGATAACATTGAAAGAAGCACAATACATCATACTTTAGTCAACAGCGACACTCACCATTATTATTAACTTTTATTTACGATTACACTCGTATCACCGCATACATGAACCAAAACACTCCGCTTGAAGACTAGCCCGATGTTGCCAACCGACGAACAGGACATATTTTCTGTGGTAGTAATCTTAGAAAACTAAAAAGGTTGTGACCTCTTTGGCCAATGAGCACATACCATTCGAACTTGGAAAAAATAACTTCATTTAATCCAAACTAATCTCATGAAAATAAATAACAATTAAACAAAAAATTCTCGCATTTCAACTACAAACATAGACTTCAATTAAAACCCTTGTAGTTGTAAACAACATTATAAACTCCCTTTTTCAATTTTCGAAGATGCTAAACTCTCATAGTTTATGTAACAATAGTAATTTTTTTCGAAAAATAATACGAATGGGCGTCATTACACACATTGCAAAAACATATTAGGTCAGCCGCATTCATTAATTCTTCAGAAAGAATAATTATAATGTTTAATTGTTGTGTGAGCGTTAAAAACCAAGACACAAGCCCAATCGTTGATCAGGCCTGAACATTTAAGAATTCGCGGCAGGTTCAATGTCATACAATTCGTCAATCATTATGCATAAATCTCACTGTCCAAAAATTACCTGGCCAACTTACTGAATCGACAATTCTACGGACCCGCCTGCGGACTCGCGCAACTGGGCCACTCATAATTCCATTAAATACTTAACGGATCTGTATGAATTTTGGAATATGAATATTAATTATCGATGCGCTGCCGCAGGAATTATTACAGACTTTTACATGAATTACAGGCGGGTCCATAGAATTGTCGATCGAGTGGCCAACTTGCCGGATTCGAGCAGAACTTCGACTCTGGTTTCGAACCTAAATCGCTGGTCCAGTCTTCGGGATCATAACCACTCCACCACGCCGCGTATCGGTATTAAATTTCACGAGAATTATTTGCAAGATTATAGAATAGAAGTGTCGGCACTGAAGAAATAGGCCCATGGCCTGTTGCCGATTCCTGAATTTTTCGTGACTTGATTTGATTTACAAGGGATCCGGCCTTTGGAACCCGATCTTTCCATAACTGACGATTGATTGAGTATCAATAAATTTAAAGATTTATTTTCTAGCTCATACCTGTACATTTTAAATTTTCATTATTCAATGGTAAGTCATATTTAATTCAAACGTATAAATTATGCGCTAGACGGGACTCAAGACCGTGAGTAAAAAATGAAAACGATTTTAGGGTTACCTATATTTCAAGACAGTTTGTTTGCACGGTGACGCAAATTTGTATTGAACAATACTTCGTCCACGTAGAGTATGCAATGAAAAAATATAATTCCTGACAACACATTTCAACTAGTTGCCGTAGAAAAGTAATTGCAGAGAATTTGACTTAAAATGCCTTAAAATGTGCCATACCGAGCCCAGCAATCCGTATGTGTGAGATCAATGCCAAATTTGGAGCACACGACACCTCCACCTCTATTTCTTATTTCTCTATGATGCTCTTTATCTTCAGTTCCGGTACATACACGCTTGAGGGATTAAATTATCGCATCAGGTAGTATTACGAACGTTGGGCTTATGAGATTGCATAACTAAAAGGGCATCATTATGGCAAAGCAAGGGTTCCGCTCAATTGGATAAAACGTTATGGATGACCAGTAGAAGCGAACTGCGGTTAAGTCTCACGCTTCCGTCGCAGAAATCGATATTGTTTGGATTTAATAATACGAGATAGAGCATGGCCAATCTTTCCTCCCTCTTCTACGGTTTATAATAGATGGTAACAGCAACAAATTATCAATGAAAACAAACCTCAACCAGCGTTGACAAATTAGATCACAGCCCCTGACTTCGGAAGACATGGAATACTATTTATTTTCTGCGCTTGTTGAGCGACTGTTTGGGTAGTTTTCTGGCTCGTGAATTTTCTTTTGTAGGTACGAGAGGAGTTTTCTTCGAGTCCATCAAATCGAACTCCTTGACGAGAGCATCAATAGCAGAAAGTTCATTTCTTTCTTTTAAACGCATCTGCTCCTTTCGTAATTTTGTCTGTAGATCCACATTATTGACTAGCTGCGACACTTTTTTGCCTCTTGAGTCAACCGACTTGACGATCTTCGGAAACAGATTGAGGACGTTGGGCATAAGAATGATGTCTGCAACACAAGAGTGAAGAGCATCCAACGCGTACGTCATTTGTTTTCCAGGACCAAGACGTTCAGCGAGCACAACGCCAGGGTCCTTGCAGGAAGTTAAATCGCGAAATGCATTGTAGGCGAAAGTGTTGTTCAAAACGCGATCCATTGTAGGCACTGAAAAAGGACTGCCCAATAAACCGTTGAGACTCGCCAAAGTGCCGTAGCAGCACTGAAACTCTGACATGCAGTGGATGAAGTGTCTTTGAAAGCTCTTGGCATCTACTGCAGGATCGATTTGATGGTATCGTGCTAAGCCAGCAGCCGCCACAGCACAGGAATAAGTATCTAAATGCGATGCTATGTAGCAGATGTTCTTCATGTAGTCTTTAGCATTTGCAATAAGCTTGGCAGCTTTGTTAGTTTTCTTCGACTCAACTCTTACCATCTCTTTCAATTTTTCATCCCATCTAATCCTGCCTATCTTCTGTTCAACGAAGAAGAACATCACTAGGCTTAGCAATATCGCATACAGATGAAAGTGCGTCACAGCTTGACGGCTATTTTTGTGCCAATAGCACACGCATATAATGACAAACTGAATATCATTAGGCAGGCGCTTGACGTGGTTGAAGTTCATGTTTATGAATTCACAGAACATTTCTTTGCGTTCAGCGTTACACTTCAAATGAAGCGACAATATGGACGGCACTTGTGACAAACTGTTCTCGTTCTGTAATCTCATGACTTGCACAGATTTCATTGTAGATTTCCGGCAAAAGAAAGACAGCGATCGTTTGATGTAAGGCAGAAGATCTGAAGTTGCATTACTAGAATATAGCATAGCGTTCTCATAATCACCATCAAGCCGGACACTCAAGACCGATTCCATGTTGTCATTTGCTTCCTTTTCCAGAATGGGTAGCATCTTCTTGCGTAAGTAATTTGTCATCTTTTCTAAAATGCGCTCTCTATATCCATCAACAAGTTTATCCTCTTTCTCGTACTGTTCAACTTTATCGATATGTCTTCTGTACTTTTTCAGAGTCCCTTCGAAAAGGTCTCGATATTTCATTTCAAGAGGAGAAGACAGCTTTTTCTTCAGCCGCAGTGTAAATCCGTCTTTAGTAGTATACATCACAATGAAATCAGAATCACTTGAAAAGGCATCATTCTCGTTTGTGTCATTCTCAGCCTTGGACATAGACTGAATACTTGGACGTTTCTTAGCTGGTGAACTCGTGCCTTCGTGTTTAGGAGTAACTTCAGAGACAACAGAAGATGCCGTAATTAGGTTATCCTTTTGCAACTGAGAAAGTCTAGAGGAAGCGATATTTGCGGCAGAAACAACTGCATCAGAAGGTATTGAATGACCAAAAGCCAGTCTAGAAGGAGAATTGCCTGACGTATTGTGATGAATAGGGTTCAGTTCTTCAACGCCAGTTGTAATGTCAGAGGGATTTAAAATTTCTTCAGAATTTTCACAAGTATTAAAATTTTCAAGCTCTTGGATTTCTTGCAATAATTGAAGCATTTCTTCACGGTCCACAATCTCAGCTTCGACGCTGTCCTCTTCTGGATCATCGTGGAATGTACTTTCATCCACAACAGAGGTATCTTCATTCTCTTTCTGGACACCATTAATCGCAGATGTTTCCATATTCAAGAAATTTTCATTAGCAGTCGATGTGTGATCATTAATCACAGGTTTGTACACAATAGAAGGATCTTCATCATCTTCTATCAAGACATCGTCATCATCAGAGTCGGTGTCAGGGATGCCATCGTAGATTACGGAAGTCCCAAATTCGATAGTTGAAATTCGCAATGACGTCAAGAGGTTGTCATCAGCGGTGGCGGAAATCTTCTCTTGAAGCTCGCTTTCATCGTCGATGTCATAGCGGGTATCCATTAACTCACTTAAAGGGGCATCCTGTAAATTGCTTTCAAAATAGGAGAAGTCAAAATCTGATCCTGGTTCTGCAAAAAATGATGGATCGTCAGATGCATGTAAGTTCTGGGTTAGATTGTTGCACGCGTCAATATCAATGTTGTGCTGAATGTCTTCCTGTACTGCCGAGTAAAAAGAACAATCACTGTCACTATCTCTTCTCTTGCTTAGTTCTCCTTCAAACTCCGAGGTTACATTCCTCAAGTCAGGTGACTTTACGGCATCAAAATTTGAAGTATTAACAAGTTCGTCGCCAATGTCGATTGATTTGAAAGATGTGAGAGATGAGTTTAGAATCTCTGAAACAGAAGAATGAGAGCCTTCATCTTTGTTGCATTCCACAGGAAGTGAACTACTTTCATCTGAAGTAATATCAAATGAAGAAATATTTTCGTTGATACTTGAAACAACATCCGGAACCGCTTGTTCCTCTGGCAGAGAACAGGATGACACAGGCGGAGATATGTGGCTAGTATCAATAGCTGACATTGGTCCTGTTTCATCCCTAGATGAGTCTTTGGAAAGTCGTCCCTTTTTGACTTTGATTTCAGGCGAATTGTTGCACAGTAACTTTTCACTGGGCGTCCCTTCACGCTGTATTTTCAACTCTTCAATTCGTTGTGCCAGCTGAGAAACTGATGTTGAACACGAAGCAACGGGTTTCAACTCTTTGTTCTTGGTTGCAATATTTCGACGGAGCTTCCAAATGTTTTTCTTGTAGGCAAAATAGTTAAGTTTACGTTCAGTTAGATTGCAACGAAGCATTTCAGCCAAGTCTGCACTTTCCTCTCCAGGAGTCCCTTCTAAGAATCTAAGTTGTTCCTCTAAGTACTCTTTCTCATACTCAAAATAAGTTTTATCACTAATGGCAATCATAGTTTTGACGATCGGCACAGCAATTGAGCAGGCAGATTCTCGGGTTACGGACTCAACCATTGGCAAGGAGAATAACGTCTTCTTCACAAGTATTTCAGCAGCATCGAAATCTAGAAGGCACAGTCTTATACTTATGACTAGCCATCGAGGTAGAGGCAGACCACCTGCAAAAGTAGCAGCAGTCTCAGCATGTGGGCAGCTTTGGTCACGCCTTTTAAATTCTCCTAGAAACGACGCCTGGAAAACAGTGTACGCTGAAAACTTCTTTTTCTTTCTTTTGATTTGATCAATGAGTTCCGGAGTGGTGAGATTGTCACTATCTGGAGTACATGATGATGTGTAGGCAGCGTGTCCACATGGAAGGTCTTCTGGACCACTGGTGAACCACGGCATGAGATAGGACGACGTGACAGACACTAGCAGGATGCGCTGGAGGGCAGTACGCAGACTGTGGCGCATCTCTTGATACTGCGGCAGCAGGTCTATTACCTGAGGTAACGTGGATGCATTACAAAGGAAAAGCGAGAAGAGAGTAGGCAGGCGATGAATGAACTATGTGAATAAAGAAAGCATAATGTATGGAGAAAAAATGGATATGAGAGGTGATATAAATGAAAAAAAATGATGTTAAAAGAAACTTAAATAGAACTAATATGAGAACAAATAGAAGTTAGAAGATGGAAGGTATAAACTTAATGGGTTGACAGAAAGTGGAGCGAAATGAGTGGTGACGAAACAGACATGAGGAACTAAAAAGTGTTACGAGAGAAGCAGTGTTACAAGAGAAGCAGTGTTGCAAGAGAAGCAGTTTTGCAAGAGAAGCAGTGTTACAAGAGAAGCAGTTTTACAAGAGAAGCAGTGTTGCAAGAGAAGCAGTGTTACAAGAGAAGCAGTTTTACAAGAGAAGCAGTTTTACAAGAGAAGCAGTGTTACAAGAGAAGCAGTTTTACAAGAGAAGCAGTGTTGCAAGAGAAGCAGTGTTGCAAGAGAAGCAGTGTTACAAGAGAAACAGTGTTGCAAGAGAAGCAGTGTTATGCAGAAATTTGGTCATTAAAGATTTTTGCATTCATTATGAAAGCTTGTCTGATTGAACTCGTATCACTTTATCGTCACAGAGAAACAAGTAAAATTTGTTTCTATAGAGCAAGTCTAAGAATGCAGCAGAAATATGCTACAGAGCTTGAGTGGATTTTATCAGCAAAGTTGTTACTTAATGGTTAAGAATCTTAAATTAAGTATCAAAACTTGAAAAAAAATCTCAAGTCATTTTATAAAGAAGAAAAATCTTAAATTAAGTATCAAAACTTAAAAAAAATTCCCAAGTCATTTTATAAAGTAGAAAAATCTTAAATTGAGTATCAAAACTTAAAAAAAATATTCCCAAGTCACTTTATAAAGAAGACACTTCTCTTATGAGACGTACTAACCATTTCAATTATTTGCGGCACGGTTTTATCCTTGTTAAGAGACAGCCAGTGTCTCACCGCCATCATGTTCCGCGTGCTGCAGTTAGGAATGGAGAAAATTTAATAATAATCCTATATATTAGAAACTTTTAACCATAAAAGTTGCTTTTAAATCCTCTTGCTTTGAATCCTCAAAACTTCAACCTGCCTACTTACACGGGATTCTTCAAAGACGTTTTAAAAAATTGGGTCATCAAATTATGAACATCACACAATTTCTAGGTTAGATAAAAGCATTTATCAACATGCATTGGCCCGTCATTCGTGATAGTGAATCTCAAGGCTTCTACTTCATACCTAATGCTCACAAAGTGATATCACTTTCCCAATTTATACCCCATGAGATATTGTAGACAAACTTGAGTATCTATCAAGTCTCAAGTTTACTAGAGCATACCTTGCTCTGACAATGGTCTCGCTCTACACCTCTTGAGATATTTTAGACAGACTAGGACGAGTAGTGGGTCTCAAAGCTTCTAGTTCATACCTTGTATTCACAGAATGGTCTCGTTTTACACCCCTTGAGATATTGTAGACAAACTGGGACAACTTGAACCGCGTGAGCGATGGACGCATGCCAAGCGTTGCCAGAAGCGTGATGTGGTCAGGATGAATATCCATCACCTGAACAAAATGTATAAAATCAATCAATTGCTTCAAATGATTTCTAAAAAATTCACGGAATTCTTTTAATATATTCTCCTAAAACACTTTTGTTTATTGTGAATAGACAAAAAAATTGCACAGTAAACATCGGTATTTAATTTTCAACACTGAAATATCATATCATTATAGAAGCATATTCAGCTTCATTCATAGAAACCATTACACTAGGAACAGAAAAATGAATTTCTTCCATATATGTATGTTTACTTATTTTAACTCAAATTACTTACATCACAAAATTTAAGTTTATCAAAAATGCAGCAATTGAGATAAAACTGATCGGGATTTTCTTCATCAGCAATAGGCTTGTTGTACTGAAGTTTCCTCAGGTCTACATATGCTAGTCCGTGCACACAAAAATCCGAGTCCCCGCTGAGCACGGGAAGACTGAAAGCATTGCACAAAGTGATGATGTCATTATCAGCAGAAGAGTCTGACTGCAAGATGGTGATTCCATGACTACGCACTCTCGTGATGAACAACTGACGCAGGAGTGGAGGATACACCTGCAATCAGGAAAAATATGGAAATGGAGGCAACACTGACAGCAGCTTAAGCTACATGAGTCATTCAATTATGTAACTACTATCATCAGGCACTTGGTGCACGTCACAACTGCTAGGAAAGCATCAAATGAATATAAGGAAATAAAGAGTGGCAATCATTGTCGTGTCTTGTATTCATTAGCCTAATAAGGTACCGCTAGTAGGTATGAAACTGCTTGCACAATTTTACATTATGGCACTGATATTTCAAGATTTTAATTATTTTGTTCAAATCAATCAAAGTTCTTGCGTGGCCAGTTTTTTCCACATTTTCTGTAATTTTTCATCTTAGGAGGAAAGCCGAATGGCCTGCTTGCACCCTCTTTAATCTTCCAACATGAGACTCTTTACTGACCTGGCCCAAAGCACAATTTATGCTTGGCTACTGCTCAACCTGTACTCCACCTGCCACACGCGCTTTTATGGGACGGTTGACGGTTTGGCGGGGTTGGTTCCTATCAGTCAACTATCTTGAGGGCCAGACTACACTTTGAAACTACCAGCTGTTTGAGGTATGGGAAATAGTTGGCAACTTGTTTCCTGGCCTTTGGCCAATTCAATTTGGAGACTTCTAAGGGTCAAAGCCTGTTATCCTGAATCTACACTTATTGGCCTTACCATCCATAAGAGTATTGAAATTGGTTGCTCATGTAAAACCAATCTATACTTTATATTCATCTAATCATATTTCTTGCTATTCAGTTTTTTCGCAATCATTGCAGGCAACATCTGAGTGGGCCAGATGGTCGGCAGAGCCCAAGATTGGTTGCTCCTTTTTAGCAAGCAATCTCTCGCCAAGTAAGCCAGACACTTGGTCCTTTCACTTTCTTATTTGCCCCATCATGATCCAAAATTAGCAGAGATTTGACAGACAGGAAGAAGTTTATGAAATCGATTCTTTGTGGTGTTAACGATTTTGGTTTTATTAGTTTATGGCTTTGCAACCCATGAGGCTTACTGAAGCCAGTAATATAAAAATCTAAATAATTTGTTACTACTCATGTACCTAATTGATTGTAATCCAAAGATATATACAAGTCTATAAGATTGACACATACAATACATGTCATGATCAGGGTTTCCTAGTCTTGTCAACTTAAGTGAATATCTTTGTTTGATTAGCATTTCCTTAAATTCTGTACATGAATGTTAGAGGGTAGCTTTCTTTCTTCCAGTTTACATGTTGAAAGTCAAGTGATAAAAATTCAAATATACTTCTTAATGTACCAAGTAATCTAAATCAAAGACGTGTATGGAACAATACTGCGGCAGAATGTAGTGCAAGTGTGCAGTTAAAATTCATTATTTAACAACAAATTAAAACAAATTTTCATTGGATCCCAATGTACAAAAAAGGCTCACAATAATCTAAAATGCACCACTCGTTCTCTCTCATGTTTCTAATATCACAATTAAGTTTGCCAACATGGCAATTCTTTTACTTACACAAATTTCAGCCTAAGAATTCATCTTATACTGGAAAGTTGGGTAGGTTAAAAGTCTATTCCACCGCAATGATGGAGGAAGATGCCTTACCAGGCAAAACGACCTTTTGGTTCGTACTCAAGTTCAAAGAAAACATTACCCATGCTTCACCAAATCAACACACATTTACCTGAAACAAAAATTATAAAAAAAACTAAGTCTGCCAAGCCTTACCAAATCTTTACAATTGCCAGGCATGGCTTCAGCACATGTTTTGATGCCAGACTTGAGTAGATGCACTGCCCACTTGACCGAGGCAAGTTTCATTGCCACACCACCATCAAGAAGGACACAAGACTCAATGCCACATCGAAGCAGACTGCAAAGAAAACATTTTTTCTTTGCAGAAATATTATTGACTGCAATATTAAATATTTATTGTTAATATTATTTATTAATATTAATTAAATTAAAACAATATTAAATATTTAAATTAAATGCAGAAATATTATTGACTGCAAAGAAAACATTATATAACATGCAAAGAAACCATTGATTATTAGGCGACAGCACACAGGAACTGACTTGAAGCATATTCCTTCCACAGTGTAAGAGGAAATATAAATTATGATTCCTGGAGATAAATTGTAGGGAATAAGTTATCATTGCAGGATGATATTGTCAAAATTTATAATTGACTGGTTTTATTATGAAAAACAAACCTTCATACACCTTGGCCCAAAATAGGTACATATCTCCAGACTTGATGTCAAGTGATGCAAACTTGGAGTTAGTTCTATAAATTTTAATTCAGGGAATTGATTGTATAATTAATAATATTGATTGATAAAAAATTAATGTGCAATTTTAAGCTTTTCATAATATTATTACAGAAAAACTTAAAATTTAGTTTATAAGAAAACCATAATCAAATCATACATTATTAATTTGCCAACTTTTATTTTTGGTTAGTCTTTTGTAGTACTAAGACAGATATGACATAGCCAACCTAATGTCAAAAAAGCATTATTTCAGCCTTGAATTCAAATAACATTGAATGCAAATAACCATTACCTGTTAAAAAACAGGTCAACTTCTGCAGCAAACTCATCATAATCACCACCATAAGCCATCTTCTGTTTGCTGCACTTCCCAAAGAGATGAAACATCAAATTTTTACCATCTATGATCACTCGGCACCTGGAAATAAAAGACCAAAAATAGAATGAAATTTTATAATATTCATGAACAGAATTCCTTAATAAATTGTAAACTGTTAATATGAAGAAATTTTTTTAAATGAATCTCAGTTGACAGTAATTATACTAGGTAGGCTACACTAAAACTACAGTCTACATAAATACATATATAACAATTTCCAGACATATATTTATGAGTATATTTCTATAAATGTAATCTAACTAATTTCTGATTGTAAATGAGATTGAGATATAATTTATAATGTAATTTCTCATCAGGAATAAATAAATCACAAGTCATCCCTGCACAGCTGCACTCATGAATCAAGCTTTTTATCTTCAAAAGCAGATAGAAATACTATTACTATGTATTCAATTTTTATAGCTTGAACATAAGATATATCAAGTTAATCAGCTTATTCAGCTACACTCACTCACCTAGACAGCTTATGAGACACCAAAGAAGCTCTGGCATGCTCCCGTATGAAAGATGGGAGTCCTTTAACACCCATCTTTACAGTTCAAGATATAAATGATTAATAACTTGTAACTATGCTTTAAGCAAATTTCGTAATAACAACAGAGTGCGTTAGCGAAGACAGACTAGCTTTTCTTCTTTTCGGGGTGTCCACGCAGGGTGGACTTAAAGCCACAGGACAACGCAATGATGAACGTTGGCGGCCCTGAGAGCTTCTGCAGAGACAGACAGTCACAGACTAGCAAAACTAGCTCCTCACATGTGAAATTTTGAACGCAATAACAAGAAAAGTTACCCCAGAATTTGTTTTTTTTCCCTCAAATATTCACTCGATCGACAATTCTTAACCTAACTGATATAATTATGATTGTGTCAATTTTTAATAAAGAGGTATACAAAAATTTTTCTTTTTCAAATCACTATATTAACCATTTTAATGGCATTATGGAGCATTGAGTATTTTAAATTCAAAACCTGGATATGTAAAAATATAATATTGAACAATGCCTAGGTGGTTGATCAGACAGGATCAGGGAACTAATTTCTATGAGATAATCCTACAATTCTTCTAACGGCATCCGGACAATTGGAAATTATCGGTCATGCAAGGCCCATTTAACAATTTAAACTCGACACTAGGCAAACACACATAACTAACATTATATAACGTACCCAATTTATGAACACCGTGCGCTTCTTCGAAACTATTGGGTCAATGTTCAAGTTTTCTCATCTTAATCCAAAATTTTGGATATTTATTTAATTTTGATTATTCATAAACTAGCGAATTTACAGCAAATACTTATGTTCCAAATTGCAAGCAGATCCGTTACGTATTGAAGGAGTTGTGAGTGTTTCGGTCGATCAAAAAATACGTTTATTAGTTTTAATTAAAAACTAATTTATGAAAAAATCTGCAATAATTCCTGCCGCAGCGTATCGATAATAACTACTCATATTCCAAAATTCGAGCAAATCCGTTCAGTATTGTAGGAGTTATGAGTCCTACGGTTGCATAAAAAATATGTTTATTAGTTTTAATTGAAAACTAATTTATGTAAAAATCGGAAATAATCCCTGCCGCAGCGTATCGATAATAACTACTTATATTCCAAAATTCAAGAAAATCAGTTCAGTATTATAGAAGTTACGAGTCCTTCGGTTGATTAGTAAATACGTTTATTAATTTTAATTGAAAACTAATTTATGTAAAAATCTGTAATAATTCCTGCCGCAGCGTATCAATAATAAATACTTATATTCCAAAATTCAAGCAAATCCGTTCAGTATTGTAGGAGTTATGAGTCCTTCGGTTGAGCTGAGTCCGCAGGCGAGTCCGCAAAAGTGTCGATTCAGTGAATTATGAGCGGCCCAGTTGCGCGAGTCCGCAGGCGGGTCCGTAAAATTGTCGATTGAGTCAAATATTCCATGGTTGAATATTATTACTGGAATATTATTAATTCAACCATGAAATATTCTATCCTTCGGCCATCCGTGTGATTGTTCCTGTTATGTTCATCAAAAATCATGGAAAGACTTCTTGCCAATAGCTTTCAATTTGCTTTAGTAAAATGAAAATTAGTTCATCATATTACCGATAAAATATTAGTTAAATGTAATTTATGTTGGGTGTACCGTGTAATAAGAGTTTGAAATGTTGTGCGAGACGACTTACCCTAAAAAAAGGCCTTAACGTTATTTGCCCCGTGGAATGTTTACACCGTAATGTTTACACTCGTCAGCCGGGTTGCGCGGTATGACACATGAATAGGTTAATCATAAAGTTAATTTAAAAAAACACAACTAAGCCTAGTCAAAAAGTAAATTATCATGTTTCAAAAAGTATGAAAAAGTACAGAAAATCTATCTTATATAATTTTTTCTCCAATTGGCCTGGTAAAACACTCTTTGGACCATTCAGATTCCTCCCTTTACACTTTGCGTTAGGGGCTGGACTGGAATTTACCATGATCAAATGGCATGTCGGAGAAGTAAACTTTTGTAAGTATTACTACACTTTTGTTAGCAATTAGATGGAAAAATTCATCCAGCAGGAATCTTGCTGCTCTGAAGATGGTGGCCTATTAGTAATACACTAATAGTCTAATACTGAGTTACAAAACTAAAAACAATGAAATAAAACAACTATAAAACTTTTAAAAATCGCTTTTTCTTTATGGACAAAAAAGAAAAATATTAACTCCACCTAACATTGGAGTTATGTAGAATATAATGTAAGAGTTAATGTTTTTCTTTTTTGTCTGTTAAGAAAATGTGGTTTTTTAAAGTTTTTTATTTGCTTTATTTAATTATGTCATCTGCTTATTCTGCTAAATATTTTAATTAATTGCTTATAGATATATATGATAATGCTGGTATCCAAGATAGCCTACTTGCTAGTCTACTTTAGGACTCTAAAATAAACTTGCAGTAGGATGACAAAATTTTCTTCTTTGCCAAATTGCCACTATGGGCAGAAGTTTTCTGTAATCCTAAGTAAAATGATAATTTCACAGGTGATTCTTCAAGATATTGAGTTATATAGACCTTTTTCCTTATTTTTCACTGAAGAAATTGAGAAAAAGCCATATTAACAGGTAAAATCAGCCAGATTTATGGGTATTTTTGTTCATTGACATTGGTGCAGCTTATCATTCATGAGTTGTCAGGAGATGTTGTCAGCAAATTTAGCTTTAACTACATTCCTACATTTTTTTGGGCCAAAATATTGAAGGTTTAGATAGTTTTAGCAATAAATCTTCAATAATCATGACATTGTTTTTGGCCCATAAACCTGTCTTGGTGATGGCATCACCAAGAATGCATGTTGCATGCTGCATGGACAGCATGGTGACATTCTAAATGCCTTCCAGTTCCAAATGACCATTTACCTATATGTACAGTAATAATAATATATATGAGGCTAAAAATAAGCGCGCATGATTGCTATTTATATTCACCAATGAGAAGGATATAAAATGTTATGTTTTAGAGTGATACATTTTCATCAATTAGTTCACTCTGATTAGTAGAGTTGCTTGTCTTTGATGTAAGTAAGTAGTAACATTCTTGAATTATTTACCATTTCATAGGCTCTCTCAATCTTGAATTTGAATCCAAGGTACATCATCATCTGCATGCAAATTAAATTGTGTGATGATTAATGCATGGGAAAAATTTTCTACTTGATTCCTACAGTGTATATGCTTGATGAGAAAAAGCAATTATTCACTCACACTTTTGACAGATCTTGTGCAAACTTTTCCAATTTGGTATACAAAATGTATACAGTAAAAACTTCAGGAAAGGAAAATTTAATACAGTAGATCTACAGTGTGCATTGATAGCCTGATCAGATTTCCACAACTATCTGCAAGCAGCCCATGGCATGTTTATCCAGAATAATTTAAGGCATTTATTTTGGCAGTGTTACCAACAATTAATTAATTTTGTATCTAGATTATATAATGAAACAAAACTTTCTTGTAAACATATTGAGTACAAATGGTAAATCATCAACCTTCTCATGATTTTTATGTATTACAATCAATGCATGGATATTTCTTTGCCTAAGAACTCTGTTATAGGTAGCATCTTGGACTGAACCAAATAAACTTTTAATAATTGTGAGCTCATTTTTCTAGATCGGACATTCAAGAAGAGACGAGTTGAGGAATTGGCCACTAAGCTTTTGGAAGAAGAAGATAAGAAGGCTCAGCGTGAAGCAAGGCTAGCCAAACTTCATCAAAGTATCTGAGTAATCCATTATATCCTTGGTAAGCCACAGTGACCTTCAGCAATTTAGCAAGCAAAAGATTTCATAACAAATTACTAATAATTTTATCAGTGTCAGTAGTTTAAAAAGTTCTAAATTAAGCTAGAATATGAAAGCAAAGAAAACAGTGAGTAAATTCATCATTGTTTCCTTTAAAAACATTTGGGATACCACCTCAATCATCATATAAAAATGTCTGGAATACTAGTAATTATTTTATTCATAATTTTTTACCCTAATATTAACAATTTCATACATGCAAGTTGTATACCATATTAAGTTGGCTAATGAGGTCTTTTGCTGTTGTGGAAATTTTAAAATTAATTAATATAAAATTAATTTTAATTATTATAATCTACTTGTACAACTAATTAATTAATATTTGTTAATTTATTTATTTAATCCTTGTTAGATTTTGACATTAATTATTGTTAATTGTTTGTCATTCAGTCTAAACCCTCACAGAGAGCATGATATCTTTACCACCTTTTTGGTTCAGCCTAACAACAATTACAGTTGTCAACCATGGAACATATTTCAATCATAAACGTGATGAGACAAAAAAATTGAAATATAATTTATACTTTAACTTTATTCTTATACATTTTATAAAGAAGTACTATCGATATTAATTTTATGAAGATTCAGCATCCTTCAATAGGTATTTTTCTAGTAATTGTCATGTATATTGTAATTTATATTGTATATTGTAATTGTCCCACCAGCCACCTAGATGAAAACAAAGAATCATTAGCCCTTAAGTTTAGAATTTGTTTGTTTTTCATCTTTCACTAATAAATCATCATCTCAATGATTACTTGCTTTAGAACTATTATGTCAGGAAGTATTATTAAACTACTCCTGGACATATAGCATGACTTTCAAACTAAATTTTCAGAAAACGCTGCGATGCCTCTGGGAATGAGCTGGCCTAAGTACGGAGCAGTAATAGTGACGTCAATCCTCTCCATGTTTGCGGGGTCCCAGCTTGTGCATAGCTATTATCAGCCGCTCGCCGACCTCAAGCAGCTGGCGCTTATAAGAAAAGAGGAACTCAAACGAGAGCGGGAAGCTGCTGCTGCTGCCGCGTCCTCTTCCTCAAATGTTTCATCATGAAGAATCATCAGGAATTGATATTTGTTTCATTATGAATAAGAAAGATGACTATGGCGAATCCGTCATCTTCATTATTATATAATTGTAATGCTTATCCCCGTGTAAATAATTAAATGAAACTATCTCAACCATAGTGTAATAGTTAATACCCTCTCGAATGATAAATATATCAGGATTCTTAGGAAAAATTATAAAAGATCAAAATGTATTAAATTTTATGAATATTTATTGTTCAAACACCTGAATGTAAGAAGTAAGATCCTACCACCAATACTGACGTCAGTTTCTTAATCATAGTATAACGATATTCTTCATAGTATCATCAATGTCTATGGCATCCTCCTTGCTATTTTTTCTTCTCAATAATCTATTAACTAAAGCGAGGCTGCTGCGGAGACCATCAAGAACCTGACTTCCAGGTCGACCAAGATGGTTTTCCTGAGGCTTGATGCAGAGCAGCAACCTGTTGACCTCGTGCGGGATGCTCTGGCAGATTATATCGCCGAACACCGACTTGATCCTCTCAACACAGTCTTGCCATACGCCACTGTCGCGACACACCATGTTCAGTATGGCTAAGCCTGAAATGTACAATGAAAAAAACAGTTTAAAACTCGGTAGAATGGAAAGCCAATAGCTCGGTAGTTCCCATAGAATAAAATAACCCATAGTTCGAACTCGGTAGTACAATAAAAAAACTTATTCCCCCCTAGATTTTCAATTTTATGGTTCATGATCACCATGGGTACAGATATATAAAACAAATCTGTGATGAGATATTAACTAGTCTATACCGTTAAAAATTTGTAATACAACACATCGTGTTCAAGTTATGCCTGTAACTGTGGCAATTAATATTGATGATATTATTTCAAATAATGAACTTTTTCACACTGAGGTATGAAATTCTACCTATTCCTAGTGACTTATCAAAATTAAAGCAGTTCATCTTCGTTCTTTCCTCTCCTAAAAATGGTTCAAAGCTTGCTGGTACCGAGTACTTGCTAAAAATCTTTACGAACTGAATTCCTAAGTGAGATCGTAGACATCTCTCAACAAGAGTAGGCAGAATCCCAGATTTCAAAAAATTATCTATCACGTACATCGGCAAAAATTACCTATTAGTACGAGTGTATTTACACTTGTGTGGGTTTTCTTTCTTTATTTGGACACGGAGCCTGCCTATAGCATACAAGTGTTACCATTTTTAGGGTTGGAATGGCCAAGCATCTTACTGGAGCTGTTCCTGTTTATGAACTTCTATATTTGTGGGTTGAATATCACCCTGCAATCCCTCACCCCCATGAGCAGCATTCCCCCATGCCAGCCCTCACCTCCCGGCCGTAGACACGCCGCCAAGATCTTCAGGAAGTCAAGTGTCACAAACTCCTGTGGCGGGCAGCTCATGCCGACGCTCACGTCTTTAGAGTCCACGTCCATCAAGATAAAGTCGTAAACCGTGCCTGCCATGAACCGATGACATAAAAATTCAGTATTAAAAATCATTTAAATGTATTTAATTAGGGTCAATATTCTTCGAATCATTTATAATTCAATGTTTTACACTACAATGCAGTAATGTGGCATGAACTGATGACATAAAATATTAAATATTAAAAATAATTTAATTTTTTTAATTAGGGTCAATATGCCTCCAATAATTTGTAATTAAATAAATATTTTACGCTACAATGCAGTAATGTGTTATCATCATAGTAAAGAAAGAAAAATCTACAAATAAGCAAGTCAACTTGATTTAGCTAGAAGAAGAAAAATTTCAACAATGAGCTCGGTTACTTTATTATTAGCCTACCTAATTTATGGCCTCACTCACCACTATTGGCCTTTTCTTCACAAAATTCGAGACCGTCTTGAACTGTAACAGTCAGCCTTGGAGTCGTCTTGAAGCCGAAGCATTGCTTCGCTACCTTCACCATCGCCTCGTCTAGTTCTACTGTGTCCATGATTATCTGTAAATAACAAAATATTTTTAATTTTGTTTTAGTGCGAAGGATCTAGTAATAATAGAAAGGAAATGAGCGTTCTAGGCTTACTTAAGCTATAATCAAACGCGTACAGCTCTCGTTTGTTATAAGTCAAACATTGCACAACATGTCACAAAGTTTAATGGAACACGATGTATCATCATTGCCATTACTTATATTATACATAAATTCGAGATATATATTTATAGATAATCTTGAGCGTTAATAAGTATACAAGCACCTTAGGGAAATGTTGGTGTATGTAAGTTGCAAGAGGTCCGCCTCCAAGTCCCAATATCATGCCCCGACCGCGACAATGGACTAGTCCCAGACCTCCCACCATTGCGAGGTGATGCTGACATGACAGGTAATGTTGGTCCAGTGTGGGGGCCTCGTTCACTTCAGACCCTGGGTTCTTCTGCCTCTTCTTCTTTCCTTTGCTGTTGCTTTGAGACGAGCTGTCGACTGACGCTGTTGGAAAGAGTTTGAATCTTTTCGTCTGAACAGACCATATTGAAATTTTTCTTCCTAAATAAATTCACTAGTCATATTGGGTGCACAATATTTGATGAATGCTTACTTAAGAACTGATGATGAAAGAAAATGTATCAAGAACGGCCTTCCCAGAACTATTTGAACGTGTCTAATAGTTCTGGGAAGGAACTATTGGACGTGTTAATATTTAATAGCAGTGAGCGCACCGTTAAGCAGTCGCACTTCAGACTGTATGGCGTTGGGATTGTTCAAGAATATGAGACGTCGGAAGGCCGTTCCCTCGTCACCCTGAACGTCCTCCACGACGTACTTGCCGCTATACTTGCTCTCCCCGCCACACACGCGACGCACCGAGCCCACGTCACCCCCTGCTGTCAGGAACGGCACCTGGAATGCGGGATGGGGCATCAAAACGGGAATGGGGCATCAAAACGGGAATGGGGCATCCAAACGGGAATGGTGCATCAAAGCGGGAACGGGGCATCAAAACGGGAACGGGGCATCAAAACGGGAATGTATCATCAAAACGGGAATGGGGCATCAAAACGGAAATGGGGCATCAAAACGGAAATGGGGCATCAAAACGGGAATGGGGCATCAAAACGGGAATGGGGGCATCAAAACGAGAATGAGGCATCAAAACGGGAATAGGGCATCAAAACGGGAATGGGGCTTCAAAACGGGAATAGGGCATCAAAACGGGAATGGGGCATCAAAACGGGAATGGGGCATCAAAACGGGAATGGGGCATCAAAACGGGAATGGGGCATCAAAACGGGAATGGGTCTGTCTCTTATACACATCTAGATGTGTATAAGAGACAGTTTAAAAACAGTACACACTAATTTTAGAACTTTTGCGCGAAAATTTTAAAAACAGTACACACTAATTTTAGAACTTTTGCGCGAAAATTTTAAAAACAGTCAACACTAATTTTAGAACTTTTGCGCGAAAATTTAAAAAAATGGTCAACACTAATTTTAAAACTTGCGTGCAAATTTTAAAAACAGTCAACACTAATTTTAGAACTTTTGCGCGAAAATTTTAAAAACAGTCAATAATAATTTTAGAGCTTTTGCGTGAAAATTTAAAAACAGTCAACACTAATTCAAGGTTTTTGGCGTGAAACGGATTCCTGAAGGCGGCAACCTGCGCTGAGGGTATGTCAAGGTGCATATTAGATTTATATTTAAACACAGTCAACACCAATTCAAGATTTTTGGCGCGAAAATTTTAAAAACAGTCAACACTAATTTTAGATTTTTGGCGCGAAACGGATTCCTGAAGGCGGCAACCTGCGCTGAGGGACGATGAAGACGCCCATAGGAAGGGCGGGAGGCGCAGCAGACGTCGGAGCGTCAAGGTGAATCGTATATGTCAAGGTGCATATTGGATTTAATTTTAAAATCAGTCAACACTAATTTAGTTTTTTGCCTGAAACGGATTCCTAAAAGCCGAACCTGCGCTGAGGGACGATGAAGACGCCCATAGGAAGGGCGGGAGGCGCAGCAGACGTCGGAGCATCGAGGATGTAAAGCACGTAGCGCAGGTCGCCCGTCTTGGCGTGGCAAAGCTCCAGCCGCGCCTCTTCACCCAACGACACCTGTAAACCAACGATTAAATTTAAAATATTATATGAAATTCTTCTAGTAATCACGCGATGCAGTAAAACTTTTAACAGCAATCTCACTAAATTGCTAGGGATGTTCATCGAAGAAACTCTATCTTGCGTCACGCTATAAATAAAATCCCAGCGATCACATTGAAATGCTTGACAAAATTTTGGACATACTCCTTGAGCTCACGGTAGGAATAATATCCCAGCCATCACTCTAAAATATAACAAATAAGAAGCATTAGCTACATTACAGCATTTATTCAGTGTTTCCTAGGATCAGATTTATTTTATTATATATGTATATTTATTTTATAAATAGATTTATTATTTATTTTATTTTTTTATTTATTTATTTTATTATATATAATAAATATATATATATATATATATATGAAATAAATTAATATATATTAATTATTTATATATAAATATATAAAAATATTTATATTTATATTATATTACCTTCCTGAGGAGGGCGTGAGTGGCGGCGCTGTACNTAGGACAATTCTTCAGATGACGTTGGTAGATCGAAAGGCATATATCAAGAAGTAGTTTTAGTTTATTAACGACGTTTCGAATGTAACAAACATTCATTTTCAAGTTACAAAGAGCATTAAATATTGAAATTCTGGTGGAAATAAGTACATAATATATGTAAATAGGATACTATAGTAAAATTTTGAATCAAAAAATCACTCTGAAAATCATTTCAAAGTTCAGCCAAATCCGGTAGTTAAGAAAGTGGTAGCAGGCGTCCAATTCGTAGAGACGATGAGGCTTACGTCGTTAATAAACTAAGCTACTTCCTGATATATGCCTTTCGATCTACCAACGTCATCTGAAGAATTGTCCGACTCTTTGACAATTTAAATCAACTTATTCTCTGGTCGTTAATCGCACGCGTATAAATCAACAAATTCTGCCATCTAAAACTAAATATAAATATTTATATTTATATTATATTACCTTCCTGAGGAGGGCGTGAGTGGCGGCGCTGTACTGCTGCAGAGCGCGCACCTCCTGCTGCAGCTCCTCGGGCGACACGCGCTGGGGGGCGCCGCCCCCGAGGCAGCTCTCAAGCACCTGGGGGCGCCACACAAATTAATACAAGGGAGAATATAACATTCAATATTATAACACGTTAATACAGTGATTAACACAACTAGCATTCTGTACTGAAATACGTACTGGTATAACACCAGGCACTAGTGTCACGTACTGGTATAACACCAGGCACTAGTGTCACGTACTGGTATAACACCAGGCACTAGTATCACACCAGGCACTAGTGTCACGTACTGGTATAACACCAGGCACTAGTGTCACGTACTGGTATAACACCAGGCACTAGTGTCACGTACTGGTGTCACACCAAACGCTAGTGTCACGTACTGGTATAACACCAGGCACTAGTGTTACGTACTGGTATAACACCAGGCACTAGTGTCACGTAGTGGTGTCACATCAGGCACTAGTGTCAAGTACTGGTGTCACACCAAGGCACTAGTGTCACGTACTGGTATAACACCAGGCACTAGTGTCACGTACTGGTATAACACTAGACACTAGTGTCACGTACTGGTGTCACACTAGACACTAGTGTCACGTACTGGTATAACATCAGGCTCTAGTGTCACGTACTGGTAAAACACCAGGCACTAGTGTCACGTACTGGTATAACACCAGGAACTAGTGTCACGTACTGGTATAACACCAGGCACTAGTGTCACGTACTGGTATAACACCAGACACTAGTGTCACGTACTGGTATAACACCAGGCACTAGTGTCACGTACTGGTATAACACCAGGCACTGGTCTGAGTTTGGTGCAGACCACCACGAAAACCGGCAGTGTAAACCTCCCTTGCTTCTTTGTGCTTTCCTCGGCCTCCACGCATCTGCCCAACGTAAACATTATTTAACAATAACATTTTATAACTTTATATTATATAATATATCACCAAAAAACAGTCTCACATACAATAAATAGAGATAATATAAAATGAAAATTTAACCCATATTTTAATGTATAAATTTAACCACTCATCATACCTTCCAAACATTCAAAGAACATTTCCAAACAAATACAAATATGAAAATATAGACAAATATAAAATAAATAACGTACAAGAATTACAAAAATGATGAAATATTATTCCCTGTTCAAACGGCTCATCAAGGGTATATATCATATCTGGGTATATTAGACTTATTAATTTATAATAATTTTAACATAATTACAATGTAAAACACACTTTTGTGCGCCTCCAGAGTTATAGGAACGAAGGATTCGTTGACTAAGTGCGTGAGGGATGAATAAGATACACCACATGTCTAGAGAACTTATCTTGATACGGCGTGGTAATACATGAGAGATACAATACAGGTTGAACTAAGACATCGACTGTTGGGTCGCAGTAACTCTAACGCGCGTTACATCGCGGTGCACTCATTAGTTACTGAAGGAACTTTACTAAGGTTCCCAGCGCTTTTATATAGTCACGGCTTCCGCCCACTACTAAGGTCCTGATCGCGTGATCTATCACGTGATGTTTCCAGACGCTGACTCAGGTCTAGTATTTTCCATCAATCTCTATCACCTTTATTGAATATTATGTCTCGATTACAAATGATTTAATGTTATATTATTATTATAATGAAAATAATAAGATTGACACCGGACAACAAATAAGGCACCTGCAGATCCTCGTGATGCATCCTTGGCTGTGACTCCATTGCAGGAGGTGTTGCAGGATGTGTTCCTGCAGCAGCGACACGCACACGTAGCGTCCTCCACACCGCAGCAGCCGCAACACCTCCTGCAACACCCAACACCTCCTGCAACACCCAACACCTCCTGCAACACCCAACACCTCCTGCAACACCCAACACCTCCTGCAACACCCTACACCCCCTGCAACACCTGTCTCTTATACACATCTAGATGTGTATAAGAGACAGCCTCTATATATTCTATTTATAGTTTAAGTTCAAGACAACGTCGGGAGTTTCTTCGTCAGTACCTAATAGGTGCTAATACCTTAAAATCTACAAGGTATTAATCCCCTATAACCACTTAAAAGGTAAGAGTAATATAGACTAAATGCCTCAATGATACTCGAATGGCCAGCAAAATACCTACATGAAATTAAAACCTAAACTTACATGATATTACAATATCTACATCATATTACAACCTATAAACCTACATGATATTACAATACCTACTTGATTATAAAACCTGAATAGGTAAAATAAACCTTCAACCACTCAAACACCTACAAGTGCTGTATTAATACTTTAACTCCTGTAAGGTATATACTTATATTATTAGTTTAAAATACTCCGCAGCTAAAAGGTATAATATGCTAAATAGTACCTTAAATTAAATATCTTACGCATTAGAACCCACCAAGAAAAAATTGATGGTTATATTATCCAAATAGTGACACACTTCCCTGCGTGTAGCACTGGTACGTCGTTGTTTCGGGCAAAACTGCGTCAGGATGACCCACACAAGAACGAGAATTGCATCGCTATTTCGACAAAGTCTCACAATTTATCCTGAGTGTGCGCGTACTTACCGACAGATATTTTTGAACAAAGTCTCTCAATTTTTCCCGAGTAGCCGCACACTTACGGACAGATATTTATATACGGACAGAATTTACCCTGACTGTGTGCGTACTTACGGACAGATATTTATGGCATCGTTACTTGGACAAAGTCTCTAATTTTATCTGAGTAGCGCACTTACGGACAAATATTTATTCACGGTCTGGACCACGGCCGTGGAGTTAGGAGAAAGTCTCACAATTTATCCTGAGTGTGCGCATACTTACGGACAGATATTTCTGGACAAAGTCTCTCAATATTTTCCTGAGTAGCGTACTTACGGACAGATATTTATTGCATCGCTATTAGGACAAAGTCTCTCAATATTTTCCTGAGTAGCGCACTTACGGACAGATATTTATGCACGGTCTGGACCACGGCCGTGGAGTCGTCGGTGAAGATGGCGTCGAGCGTGCCCTTGTCGAGCACGGCCGTGAAGGAGGCCGTGTCCAGGGAGGAGGCCGTGAGGTCGTCGTGGCACCACACCATGTCAGGGCACGACGTCCCGTAGCGTCCGCGCATCTGTCGCACCGCCACCTCGCTAACGTCTACGTTCGTGATGCTCCTGGTGGCGTAACGGGCGCCGTGTAACGGGTGTTGTAACGGGCGTACAGTGTAACGGACGTATAGTGTAATGGGATCAGTGTAACGGGTGTTGTAGCGGGCGTATAAGGTAACGGGCGTAGTGTGACTGGCGCCGTGTAACGGGTATTGTATGGGGCGCAGCGTAACGGGTATTGTAACGGGCGCCGTGTAACGGGTATTGTATGGGGCGCAGCGTAACGGGTATTGTAACGGGCGCCGTGTAACGGGTATTGTATGGGGCGCAGCGTAACGGGTATTGTAACGGGCGCCGTGTAACGGGTATTGTATGGGGCGCAGCGTAACGGGTATTGTAACGGGCGCCGTGTAACGGGTATTGTATGGGGCGCAGCGTAACGGGTATTGTAACGGGCGCCGTGTAACGGGTATTGTATGGGGCGCAGCGTAACGGGTATTGTAACGGGCGCCGTGTAACGGGTATTGTATGGGGCGCAGCGTAACGGGTATTGTAACGGGCGCCGTGTAACGGGTATTGTATGGGGCGCAGCGTAACGGGTATTGTAACGGGCGCCGTGTAACGGGTATTGTATGGGGCGCAGCGTAACGGGTATTGTAACGGGCGCCGTGTAACGGGTATTGTATGGGGCGCAGCGTAACGGGTATTGTAACGGGCGCCGTGTAACGGGTATTGTATGGGGCGCAGCGTAACGGGTATTGTAACGGGCGCCGTGTAACGGGTATTGTATGGGGCGCAGCGTAACGGGTATTGTAACGGGCGCCGTGTAACGGGTATTGTATGGGGCGCAGCGTAACGGGTANTAACGCGAGCAGTGTAACGGGAGCAGTGTAACGGGTATTGTAACGGGCAGTGTAGCGGGTATTGTAACGGGCGCAGTGTAACGGGTATTGTAACAGACGCAGTGTATCGAGTATTGTAACGGGAGCAGTGTAACGGGTATTGTAACGGGAGCAGTGTAACGGGTATTGTAACAGACGCAGTGTAGCGGGTATTGTAACGGGCGCAGTGTAACGGGAGCAGTGTAACGGGTATTGTAACGGGCAGTGTAGCGGGTATTGTAACGGGCGCAGTGTAACGGGGGCCGTGTAACGGGAGCAGTGTAACGGGAATTGTAACGGGCAGTGTAACGGGAATTGTAACAGACGCAGTATAGCGGGTATTGTAACGGGCAGTGTATCGGGTATTGTAACGGGCGCAGTGTAGCGGGGGCCGTGTAACGGGAGCAGTGTAACGGGTATTGTAACGGGCAGTGTAACGGGTATTGTAACGGGCGCAGTATAGCGGGTATTGTAACGGGCGCCGTGTAACGGGTATTGTAACAGACGCAGTGTAGCGGGTATTGTTACGGTCGCCGTGTAACGGGTTCTTAACCGACAATTATATACATTCAGTAAAATATATGTACAAATCAAATTATCAATTCATGATTATCATGATCTTATAATCACGTCAACAACGTCATGATAAGTTCCTAGAAGTACTGGAAGCATCTTAATCAAGTGAAACAATCGAATAAAGGTGTAAATGAATAATTTTATTTCATTTTGTATCGTAAATAATAATTAGTGCATGGTAGTGTCGTATAGTATAGTAGTACAGTATAGTAGTACTATAGACCAATGAATAATTTTCTCCCATTTTGCATCATAAATAGTAATTAGTTCATGGTAATGACGTATAGTATAGTAGTACACTAGTACAGTATAGTACTATAGACCAATGAATATTTTTCTCCCATTTTGTATTGTAAATGTAAGAAATGTATGGTAGTGACGTATAGTATAGTAGTACAGTATAGTACTATAGACCAATGAATAATTTTATTTCATTTTGTATCGTGAATAGTAATTAGTGCATGGTAGTGTCGTATAGTATAGTAGTACAGTATAGTAGTACTATAGACCAATGAATATTTTTCTCCCATTTTGTATCGTAAATAGCAATTAGTGTATGGTAGTGGCGTATAGTATAGTAGTACAGTATAGTAGTACTATAGACCAATGAATATTTTTCGCCCATTTTGTATCGTTAATAGTAAGTAGTGTATGGTAGTGACGTATAGTATAGTAGTAAATTATAGTAAATAGACCAGCACTAACTTGTAGCCCAGGGAGTAAAGGTCTGCGCTGAGAGTGGAGTTACCACAGCCAGCAACAAGCAGACGGTCTGCGGGTCTGATGAATGTGTGCAACAGACCACACAGGTCTGCATACTCGCCGTACCTGCAGACCACGTTAAATGATGGTGAAAAACTTATCACTATCACCTGTTAACTTGCCACCGTGTGCTGCACTACCACTAGCCTGCCACCGCGTGCTGCACTATCACTAGCCTGCCACCGTGTACTGCACTATCACATATTAACAGCATTCATTTGTGTAGTTGCACGCTAAACCCTTTCACTATCGACAGCATCACATATAAATAAAAACATAGAGTATCAAATGACTAACAGTTTATTGGTATAATCACTATTGATTAATCATTTATAATTTCATTATCAATCAATCCGGTCTCATGCATGGTGGTTTTTAATTTCTAATTGTCTCTTGGTGGTTCAATCTCCGGTCTCATTTTTAAAAAATTATATTATTTATTAAGGGAGTTATTTATTACTTTTCATTACTTGAGCTGCTAATAAATAATAATTTTATTATATATTATTTACCATTCGAAAGTATCCGAGCCACGGCCGGCAAAGAAGCTGTTCCAGTAATCCTTGCTGCCAAACTCCTTTGAATCCTTCGGCAGTAAACTCATTTTTCTGTTCACTTAATATTCAGTTCGTCCCGCCTTATGCAGTGTCTGGCATACTATAGATGTTGAAGTAGCAAATAAGTTTGTACTATCATTGTAGTAACGACATCCACTAGGTTAGTACCATAGATACAATCATTGAAGTACCGTTAACATATTAGTGGCCCCTGGGGCCGGATTATCAAAACTTCGTAACTTTTTGTACTTACGACAAAAAAGTTCTGTGGTACGTAAATACACCCTAATTTTGGCTTTATCAAAACTTTCGTACGCAAGTCTTAGCTAAAAGCCTAAATTTTTTTCCCGCGTAAATGTTTTTATAATACCACTGCTAGTATTACGGATTCATAGCAACGCCACTCGTAAGTCAATTTTGGGTACTTACGAACTTCTGATAATACGGCCCCAGGTAGAGCATTTTACGTAAACATATTCAAATTCAGGTTAAACTAGCATAAAATAGAATAGAAGTGTCGGCATTGAATAAATGGGCCCATGGCCTGTTGCCGGTTCTTGAAAGTCTATCACGTTTTTTTTTTTTTGCGCACCGCATTTTGGTACAAATTTTGCTCATTTTTGCAGACGTAGAATATATATTCGACGAAGAATAAATTCGAGGTTCTCTTTCGCCCTAATAATTTCCTGCTCTGCCATCAAGGAGGGACGTAAGATCGAAGAAAACGTGTGGCCAAAAACGCTCGCTCATTCCTCGACATAACTCATGGGTCTCCCCAAGGCCATTACGTTTTCCTATGGCCATGGGTTTCCAAAATGTTCATCTCTAGTGTTGGAAGTGCAGAGAAATTCAAATTGGGGATCATTGAAGAAAGAAATAATAGGAAAAAGGTGCGAGTGACAGCTTAAGACGGTCCTGCGGACTGGGGCGGCGAAGGTCGCCTGGCGCATCGAACTAGCATATATAGTAGGTATATCTCACGGTTCTTAGCGCATTTTCTCATTTATGAAAAAATGCACTATTGTGCTCGCCATGTCTGTCTGTCCGTCCGTGACTTCATGTTTTCATCGACGAGGAAATGCGCTCTCTGTCACTCACTGCAGTGAGTACTAAGTTATATTTTCTTTTATTTTGAGCACCGCATTTTGGTAAAAATTCTTCTCATTTTTGCAGACGAAGAATATATATTCGACGATTAATAAATTCGAGGTTCTCTTTCGCCCCAATAATTTCCTGCTCTGCCACCAAGGAGGTACGTAAGATCGAAGAAAACATGTAGCCAAAAACTCTCGCTCATTCCTCGACATAACTCATGGGTCTCCCCAAGGCCATTGCGTTTTCCTATGGCCATGGATTTCCCAAATATTCATCTCTAGTGTTGGAAGTGCAGAGAAATTCAAATTGGGGATCATTGAAGAAAGAAATGCAATATTTATCAGACAAAAGATAGGTTGCATACCAGGGGATTAAAAGCAATATTTAGTATACAAAAAGATAAGTTGCATACAAGGGGCGACGATACACAACTGGTTCTCTGAACGGCTTGGGGTTGTGTTCAACTTCTGTAGATATCACTTCAATGATGTGACACATTTACTTTAAACATATGCGACTGCGATTTTGATGAACTTTTAGGCCAGGAGAGGCCGATCTAGATGCATGAATAACCCAGAAACGCTTGCAAATAAATACCACTACGTTCTACGACACACCATTATAAGAAATAACATAAAGGCCTGCCTCAAGTTGAAAAGTTTACTTTTCTGACAGCATCAAGGCATCAAGGATAAAGGCCGGTCTCAAGTTGACTTATGACAGCATCAAGGCATCAAGGATAAAGGCCGGTCTCAAGTTGACTTCAGACAGAGCATCAATGGTTGTGGAAAACGGTCCTGCAAGGAGACCGAGGACCGGGGGCGTGTCAACCACCCCTGGCGGGAGGAGGTCTCCTCCTCCAGCCCCTCTGCGGATTGCATGGAAAACCCTTGGCCGTTCACCACAGTTTATTCTTTATTCACGCAGGAGCATATAAAAAAAATTCATAACCAGAAAATGGCAAAAACGTGGAGAAAAAATATAAAATACTTCCATGTGAATGCCAATATAAGTTAAAAAGCTTCACAGGCGATGTTAAAGTTAAATGTACCTCTGAAATGCTCGTCAAATGCAAATAACGTTGAAACGACGTTTATTTAACAGTATTTCAACGTGTGAGACATGGTGGGTGTATAATTGCAATCAACATATTCTTAGTGGTTAAATATAAAAATTAGTTGAGGCCAGTTTTAAATCAGCGATAACAATTCTTGGAGACAGCGTAACAACATGACCGTCTTACAGGACGATTATAGTATGCGATTGCAGAGCGAATTCTGACTAAATGAAATAAAGTGAATGACTATTGATAACAAGGGAAGTGATTGTGAAGTCAAAATCATCATGAAGCTGGAACCAACGTGAAAATATCAGACGAATTGTCGAGACATATGAACCGCAACAAAAACGAAGACACTAGAAAAAAATATAACTCAGTACTCACTGCAGTGAGTGACAGAGAGCGCATTTTTTCGTCGGAGAAAACTTGAAGTCACGGACGGACGGACAGACGGACGGACAAACAGATGGACGGACGGACAGACAGACGGACATGGCGAGCAAAATAGTGCATTTTTTCATGAATGAGAAAATGCGCTAAAAAGGAGGGTGATGGAAGGAATCCAGTTTACACAGAACTTAACCTTTCAACTGCAAGTGTAAAGGGTATAACAAGCGTGTAACAAATAACCTGCCTACACTTACCAACTCAAACCACAACTAACCAATATTACACTCAGGTACAAAATCATAGATGCTGAGATCTGACAACCTTGATAACGCCTCAGTTATTGTGCAGCAGGAAAATGCCTCTTCATTGATAAAAGNATAACTGTATAACCATATGGGAACCATTAATAATGGAAAATCCTCAAGAATGAAGGAAAAATAATGGAGAAAACCTATTTAATTGAGATTGAAGACTATTGGATAATAATATATGAGAACCCTAATTTTATATTACATGATCACCATGAAAGTACAATCATGATTACATCATTACTGGGGCAGTAAGGCAACCCGCAATATATCTCCAACAGTACATATTACCATACAATTCTCGGTTTAGTAGCAAAATTATCTAAACACATCCTATTTTTAGTCAATTTGTTCTAAAAACATGTGAATGCATTAAATTTTATTCCACAAAGCCCTGTTACTGAATATAATCTATGCCTATATCTATGCTTCAACTTGGCTTCACTTATTTTTCAAGTTCACGTACTTATTATGTGTGGTCAGTGGCAATTAGAAACTAAGAAAAACACTGGATATTTGAAAGTTAAATTCTAAGGCATTTGAGCCACTACGGAGCAATCAAAAATAAATCCCTTAACGAGTAGGTATAGCTGCACTAACTTCAAGCAAAATTGTGCTTGGAACTCACAAAATATACACCAAACACAACTATGTGCCTCATAATAATAATAATAGCGGTTTCAGCGATTAGTAGGCCGTAGGTTTGTCGTCGCCAATTCTTTACATCGCAGAACATTCACAGCTTGTTGTTGTCTCAAACTCGCAACTCACTGCTACAATTCTGCTGTGCTTAACCGCCTGGCCTCCTTGCCGGTTCTGACCAGAAACTGACGCACAGAGCTGGGATCGAACCCGCGCCTCCCTGCGCCAGTCATGGTACTCTGAACTTTAACCACTGGGCCATTCATGAGCCATATCCAGTTTTAAATCAGCGATAACAATTCTTGGAGACAGCGTAACAACATGACCGTCTTACAGGACGATTATAGTATGCGATTGCGACGCGAATTCTGACTAAATGAAATAAAGTGAATGACTATTGATAACAAGGGAAGTGATTGTGAAGTCAAAATCATCATGAAGCTGGAACCAACGTGAAAATATCAGACGAATTGTCGAGACATATGAACCGCAACAAAAACGAAGACACTAGAAAAAAATATAACTCAGTACTCACTGCAGTGAGTGACAGAGAGCGCATTTTTTCGTCGGAGAAAACTTGAAGTCACGGACGGACGGACAGACGGACGGACAAACAGATGGACGGACGGACAGACAGACGGACATGGCGAGCAAAATAGTGCATTTTTTCATGAATGAGAAAATGCGCTAAAAAGGAGGGTGATGGAAGGAATCCAGTTTACACAGAACTTAACCTTTCAACTGCAAGTGTAAAGGGTATAACAAGCGTGTAACAAATAACCTGCCTACACATACCAACTCAAACCACAACTAACCATTATTACGCTCAGGTACAAAATCACAGATGCTGAGATCTGACAACCTTGATAACACATGGGTTATTGAGTAGCAGAAAAATGTCTCTTCATTGATAAAAGAACAGAAAAAACACGCATTGCTTTTAGTCGTTCTTCTACCGCAAAAGTTGCGCTATACAAGACAAGTATTATACACTTGACTACCTCTCTGTATTTATGAATTTTGAAATATTATTTACATGGCATTAAAGAAAACACAAGAAATTATATTATTTATTGCTTAACTAAACTCCCATTCCCATCCTCTCGATGACGAACCTGTAGGAAAATAATGATGAAATGAATAAGAATCAGTAATCAGTGAATGAATGATGAGAATAAGTATTGGACAATCATTATATGTGAGGCTATAACTTCTTTTTCTCTCACCGCCTAAAGGAGAAGAAAGGTTATTCCGTGGCTTCATTTAATAATAAAACATAAATCTGACACTCCTTGCCATCAACTGTCTTTGAAAATTTACATTTAAATAGAAGTTTCATAGAGAATAATTCATTTTTGGGCTACCCAAAATAAAAAATAAAAATAAACTCACACCAATAAATTCATTTAAGATAATTAAAAAGCATGCATAGGAACATCATAATGCTATTGAGAATTTAATTAAAATATTCATTTCTCACATCGCAGGCACTGACAAATTTGTAGCGAATGACAAACCATAAGTGAGTCATGGTGGGGTATAGCCATCAGATACTTTACTAAATCTCATATAATCATTCGCAAATATAATAAAAATATGTTCATGAAGACAGAAAGCTTCAATCAATAAATAAATAATTGATATTAATTAATTAATAATCCAAAAAAGCCGTCCATAGCTATAAGTCAAAAAAGGTGTCATTCATCGGAATAGAGGAAGATAATGACAAGAACAGGAAGATAATGACAAGAACAGGAAGAGAAATGACAAGAACAGAGAAAAGAGAATAATAATATGCATTTTAAAATTAATTTTTAAAGACAACACTTCTAAAGAAGCCAGTGTCTCCGATGTTACACACGTACAATAAATTAATAATTTTATCATCATATATCAAAAAATTCAATTTTTCAAAATTATTTATTGTGTCAATTGATTCAAGCATTGTCTCCAACTTTAAGTGTGCAAAATTTTTGATTGATTGGACTGGTAGAATTGTGTTGAATATCGAGTATAAGATTTGTAGCAGAAAAACAAACAAACAAACAACAAGAAGTGAAGTGAAAGAGAAGTTTTGTAAAAATGACATGAACAGAAAGAGAAATTACAAGAATAGGAAGAGAAATAACAAAAAAAGGAAAATAAATTACAAAAAAAAAGAAATGACAAGAACAGGAAGATAATGACAAGAACAGGAAGAAAAATGACAAGAAAATAAAGAGCAATGACAAGAAGATATCACGCACTTGCGCTGGCCGACGCTCATGATGGGGACTCCAACAATTTTCCTGATGCGGCGCTTGAGAAGCTTGTCGCACGTGGCCACGATGTAGCACTTGTGCTGCACAACACAGTAACATTGTGAGTAGTAGTCGAGATTATCAATAAGAACAAACATCAACGATGAATAACCATACAATAATAATTATTAATGTAGAATCATCATATTAATGTAGAATCGCTTGAGGAGCTTGTCGTATGTGGCCACGATGTAGCACTTGTGCTGCACAACACAAACATTGTGAGTCGTGGGCGAGATTATCACGAAGAACGAACATCAATGAAGAATAACCATACAATAATAATTATTAATGTAGAATCATCATATTAATGTAGAATCGCTTTAGGAGCTTGTCGCATGTGGCCACGATGTAGCACTTGTGCTGCACAACACAAACATTGTGAGTCGTGGGCAAGATTATCACGGAGAACAAAAATCAATGATAAATAACCATATAATAAGAATTATTAATGTAGAATCATCATATTAATGTAGAATCGCTTTAGGAGCTTGTCGCACGTGGCCACGATGTAGCACTTGTGCTGCACAACACAATAACATTGTGAGTAGTGGGCGAGATTATCAATAAGAACAAAAATCAATGAAGAATAACCATACAATAATAATTATTGATGTAGAATCATCATATTAATGTAGAATCGCTTTAGGAGCTTGTCGCACGTGGCCACGATGTAGCACTTGTGCTGCACAACACAATAATAAAGTACAATCATGATTACATCATTACTGGGGCAGTAAGGAAACAACCCGCAATATATCATTAACAATACATGTTACCAAACAATTCTCGGTATAGTAACAAAAAAATTATCTTCACACACATACTATTTTTAGTCAATTTGGTCTAAAAACACAAGAAAGCATTAAATTTTATTTTTTAAAGCCCTGTTACAGAGTAAGATCTATGTCTAATTTATGATTCAATATTATTTCACTTATTTTTAATGTTCGTGTTCTTATTATGTTAGGTCAATGGCAATTAGAAACAAAGAAAAAGTATACGAGTATAGCTGCACTAACTTCAAGCACAATTGTGCTTGGACCTCACAAAATGTGCACCAAACACAACTACGTGCCTCATAAGCCATAAGCTGCAATAACTCACCTTGCAAAGGATCATCATAAGAGCTAGTAAGCACCTACCTCTCTGACCCTCTCCACAATGCAGTCATCTGCATATATTCCTTTATGAGAACAAGTTAGAGTTTTGATGCGAGGATCTTTGAGTATTTTGAGAGCCAGTCTGTAGCGCTCACCAAGCCGCTCCATTTCTCCTCTCACGCACTCAGTGAGGTAAGGTATACATTTGGCATACATGCAGTCTGTCATACCCTGCAATTAATAACAACTTCAGGAATAAAATATTCAAAAGGCTTTTAAAGTACTGAACTATTCTGCTCAAACTTATGTTTCAGGTACCATAGTAACAAAACTGTGAAAAATTATAACCAAGTGTTCTTTGCATTTTCAAATGCAATAAGATGCAATTATCAAAAGAACAGAAACAGCAAGGTTCATCAAGATCTTACAGCTTAAAAATCATTAAATTGTTATTACAATTAAATTCTGGAGCCCCATTGGCATAAATAAAAAAATTAATAATTAAATGCGAAATCTAAATTGAGGGCAAGCAATCTCATTCTGAAATAATCGTCTAAAATTAATTCTGAAGGGGAACAGGGCCTATACTTTAAAAAAAAAGTTAAGACATTGTAAGTTTATCAGCCAATCATTGACGGCCTTTCAGCAAAATCCACCAATCATAGACAAGAAAATAGAGCGTAAGTACTTACGTTCACTTAGCTACTTTTGAAGGTATAGGCCCAGGTGGCTTAATAATAAAACTCACATCAATAAGATCCACTTTGCCTTTTATTGCAAAATTTATGAAATTTGTGTCCAGTAATATTAAGAAGGGTGGTCCAAGCTGGGTGTTGTAATTGAAGAAGAGGGCAGAAGTTGTCTGTGGTCTGTAAAGAGAAATTGTTAGTTGTTATTCTATTTTCATTGTGAAATCTAGTGTAGTACATACAAATAATAATTTGACCTTTTTCCAAATGGACGTAAGATTATGAGTACAGCTTATAGGCATCTGAAAAAAATAAGATAGAGCAGTTCAATGATGTAAATATATATATAAATCCTTTTTTGTAATTAAATAATTATGATGAAGTTTTATCAACTAATTTACGGTATACCACCAAGCAAATGGTTTACACAAGCAAGGAATTTCTTGTGTCATACATGGCACTTTTAATACTTGTATGTTACAATGCAATAACATTCAGAAATAAAAATCAAATACTGGATGGACTCACGCTTCATATTTTGGTATATCATTTTCATCCTTCTTCTTCTTTCTGATGACTCTGTCTTCAGGTTTTCTGCAATAAAGTAAGGATTATTACTGAAACAATATTATTATAAAATATTTTTAAAATGTTAGAAGCTATGACTTAATTAAGAAAAATTACTTCAAGAACAATAACCTACAAATAAAAAACAGAAAGGGTACATTCTAGTGAACTGTAAGCCTGGTCTAGCTTTTCTTATAATTGAAAAAAATATAATATAATTTTATACAGAGGTTAAACACAAGATAGACATTGGTTGGTCTCACTAGCATTTCATAAATGCCATGATTTAGCTATTCCTCTCAACTCTCCTGTAGTCTTCAGGTCAAAATGATGTGTATTTTCAACCCTATACCCCAAGGACATATGGTGTACACTGCAAAGGAAGACAACAGGAGGATTAATCACACTAACAAGCTGGTTTCTATTTTAATGGTCAGAAAATTAACAACAATAATGCTAATTTACTTACAATCTGGCATCAGTCATTTTGAGGATTTTCCTTTGAACTGCAAACTTCCGAGTCTTTTTGAAACGTGGCTGGAAAATAAATATACACATTGATCAGTTAAAGATAATTAAACATTTTGCAAAATGGCCTGTTTTTGAATCACAATTTTTTCAATTAAACAAAAATATATACATTAGAGCTGCATGATTTCATACCCACTGCCGCCATATGTATGAAAATATAGCAAAGCCCTAATAATTCAATACATATGAAAATATCGCTGCAAAATCTTTAAAAAATAGGACTTTCTCCATCTAGGGCTGTACTTTACAGCCTGGGAACATATTGGCAAAGCAGAGAGTTTTTAGACTCTTCCTCCAATACAATTTTAAGGCCTATAAGTAGACCAGCCTTTAGAGTATCATGGATACTAGCATTGTCATACAGATATAGTCATTACACAAGATATAGATATAAATCTTGAGTAGATAAGGAAATTAAAAATTAACCGATTCTAAAAAATCTCTAGTTTGCTACTATGCCTGGGAATGAGATAAAATTCCCCATTCTTGATGTCAACTTCACCCATTTTTATCACTTGCCAAATTAACTTTGTGAAAAATAAGAGGGCGCATCACATTTGAGCCAGTGCTTGCAAACTGATAGTTTTACTAATGATATTAGGAAAATTCTGCCTGATATTTAAGATTAGCTATCTGTGAATTTGTCCCAAGGATTGGAAAATTCCTAGTTATTACTGAAATCAAAATATTTCTGATAACTTTGGAATATGCTGGACTAATATTAAACTTTATTCAATTATATTAGAGAATGTACTAGGTATATCTAGCAGATATCTTGCAGCTCCAAAAAGTGCATAAAAGCTATAGTCAGGGCTCATAAAGTAAATTTATTCCACACGTAGTTGATGACAAATACCTAAAGTTTTATTACATGCTTGTAGTAATATATATAGTAATTAAATTTCTACTTAGCCTAATTTCTGGATTAGGCTTTGGCAGAGATAGAAAGTTTTTCAACTCTCCATTGGCATTGCAATATCATTTGAATATATAATTATTTTTCTCATAGTATGAACTATGAATTTTAATATTAATCTTGCATATTGAAAATTATTGCAGATACTAAATTACATATTTCTACAATAAATTTCAACGCTGCAGCTACTACTTGCTAGACTAGGACTATATTAAATTACAACATATTATTACGCCAACTGACTTGCGATAGCTGAGGCCCTCATCTCATCATTAAGGGTAGTAAGCCTGGGCCCTGGGTAGGACACCAGCCTGGGCCAGCCATAAACCTCCAAGGCTCCAAGCTACTGGATTTGTCAGAACCTTGAGAGTTGAGACTGTTTTTGGAGTAATTTTTGGTGTTTTGATCTTTGTTCATCTTAATATTTTTGTGACTAGGCATTATTTCCAACCAATTCTGTTTTTGACTAGTATCCTAAATCCTAATTCCTATTTACATGAACATTTCAACATGATAGCTATTGTACTTATGTGTTATGTTGACGGTCGACCCAAATTTTGTCACTCAATGCGCCTTTTAACTTGATTCTTGATAATGAATGATTGAAACGTCATTAACAAAATAAAAATGTCCATCAGTACCCTGATTTTCGATTTACCTGAGCAAACAAAAAATGCTCGATATGTTGAAAAAACTAATAAGAAAATCGTCAATAAAACAAATTCTCTGGTCTTTATTCTTTAATGAAACCTGTCTAAAGGAACAAATCCTGCCAGGCTGCCAGCCTATACTAATTACAAAGTATTAACGGAACAAATCCTGCCAACCTATACTAATTACAAAGTATTAACCAAGTCTCACCATTTTCTGAGATGACGTGCACCCTGACTTTTCAAACGTGTAGATGCTCTTGACAACAACTAATCCTACAGACACCAATACTTCAACTGAATCGTAAAAAGTCAACACGAGGAGGTAATAGTAAGTAGTGTATGGTAGTGACGTATAGTATAGTAGTAAATTATAGTAAATAGACCAGCACTAACTTGTAGCCCAGGGAGTAAAGGTCTGCGCTGAGAGTGGAGTTACCACAGCCAGCAACAAGCAGACGGTCTGCGGGTCTGATGAATGTGTGCAACAGACCACACAGGTCTGCATACTCGCCGTACCTGCAGACCACGTTAAATGATGGTGAAAAACTTATCACTATAATCTGTTAACTTGCCACCGCGTG
>NW_025944226.1:0-3973 GCF_000764305.2 Hyalella azteca | reverse complement strand
AAGTGAAAAAAAGTTTGAAGCCAGTAG
Organism: Hyalella azteca; assembly: GCF_000764305.2. NCBI lineage: Eukaryota > Metazoa > Arthropoda > Malacostraca > Amphipoda > Hyalellidae > Hyalella > Hyalella azteca. Next base: position 3,946 of record NW_025944226.1, on the reverse strand, counting down.
AATAAAAGCCAGAACAAAAGTAAAAGTACAAACAGCAGAAGAACCAAAGCATAAAAGTTTGAAGCTAGTAAAATAAAGCCAGAACGTAAGAATCATCGTATGATTTTTGTTGATTAGGTTTCCAGTGTTGTGCGTATGGGCAGCGGTGGAGTGCGTGGTACCGGCGCGCTTCATAGGTCAAGGAGTCGACAGAAAACATCCACCACGGGCTGCAGCGCCGACGATCTTTAATATGGTTCCGAAGAACTCATTTAAATAATAATTAATTTATTAGGCATCGGTCAGACCGTTCCGGAAAAATCGCGGTCCGTACTATCGAAAATATCCATCCACGGGTTGCAGCGCCGACGATCTTCAATGTGGTTCCAAAGAAGAACTAATTCAAATAATAATTAATTTATCAGGCATCAGCCCAACCGCTCCGAAAAAATCGCGGTCCGTACTATCGAAAATATCCACAACGAGTTGCAGAGCCGACGATCTAGGATATAATTCCGAAGAACTCATTCAAATAATAACTAATAATAATAATTAATTTTTTATCAGGCATCGGCCCGATCGCTCCGAAAAAAATCGCGGTCCGTACGATCGAAAACATGCAACAAGGGTTTCAGTGCCGACGATCTAGGATATTGGTTCCGAAGAACTCATTCCTAGAGGGTTTATTCATCGGCCCAACAGTTCCAGGAAAATCGTGGTCCGTACTATCGAAAACAGTTACGGGTTCGTTACTCCTTCAGCCAATGGTTATGAAGTATTGCAAGTTGTTCGAGTAATATTCTTTTACCGACAAAAATTCATTTCAGCGCGATAATAAGCAGTGTATAAGACTCGTCCCAGGTACCTATTTGGAGTGCGGTATATAATCTGACGGCGAAATAATCAGCGCTCAGCCTAGTGATGAACGAGCTGACGGCTTTTCAATCTAATCACATCCATCGCAAACGAGAAATCAGTCGCCAATTATGCTGGTAGCGGCAGGCTACGTGTATNCTGTCTCTTATACACATCTAGATGTGTATAAGAGACAGATATAACATCATGAACCGTGGAAGAATGGAACATTGTAGCCCCAAAATATACATAATATATAAACGCACTCATATAAGCCTCAAAATGAATGTGTATTGGAGTTGACAATTCAGCCAGCTATAGCCTGTTGATTAGCAAGACTGATTGTACAGCTCTAGCGAGGAGCTGTAGACCGAGTCTTTTTAATCAGGTACATGCACTTAATTAGGCCGCTGCGTGTACTTAGGCCGCTATAAGTCCGCTTGGGCTATGTGTCCTGATCGGAACTTATATATCTATCTCTACACTGGGTTAGCATTTAACCCTTTCGCGAGCAAGTTTTGAAGTATGCAAAAATTTATATTTCGCAATACATTACAAGAATGTATGAACCATTCTATAAGATCCTGAGGTTAGACAAAAAGTGGGAAACAAGTAAAAAATCTACAGAATATATTATTGTATGGTGTGGGTCCACATTTTGCGGCAATTATAATACAGCCTCAATTTTTCGAGGTGTTTATTCATACAAATTTCGAATTGCTTTTAAAGGAATTTTAACCCATTGTTAAGTTCAAACTTCCTCCAGCTCTTTTAAAGACGATGGCGGTGGGAATCGACTTCTGACTTGCATTTCTAAAGTATACTATAAATTAATACTCGATAATATTCAGGTTCGGTGATTGTGGTGGCCAAATAAGATACACAACTTTATTAGACTGTTCCTCGTGCTATTTTTTATTCATTTCAGCTGTATGGATCGCGGCATTAATGTCTTGAAAGATGGCGTTTCTCTCCGTGCTTGAACCATTGGATGAACTTGGTACTCCAAAATACCTAAATAATCACGGCTGTTGATTCTTCTATGAAGAGAAATCATTGGTCCACCGAATTTCCAAGAAATAACACCCCAGATCATCACAGATCCCTCGCTGTGTTTTACGTTAGGGCGGAGAAGGTAGTCAGAATTAAATGAATTTTTATCTCCAAACGTGAGCTCGGCCAGAGGTTGGAAATAAATCGAACGGTAATTCGTCAGGAGAAAATCACATTTTTCCACTGCTCGAAGGATGAAGTCTGGAGGTTTTTACTTTTTACACCACTCTAAACGCTTTGAAACACTTGTATTTGCAAGCAGAGGTTTTATAATTGCAGCTCTTAAACTGAATCTAGATCTGTGCAGCTTTCGGCGGACAGTCTCTATGGAACCTGGGTTCTGTAGGTGTCTGTTGAGGAGTACAGTAATTTTAAAAGCCGTGGTCTTTCGATTGTCTTTCACAATTCTATTTAGGTACCGACGGTTTCACTCAGACAACTTCAACTTTCGGCCAGACCTGTGCTTTGCTGAGGACGTTTTGCTAGAAACGTCTAGCATTCGGGAAGTTTCTGTCACGCTTACACCTGCCTTATAAGGGGACCAATAATATAGCCTCTTGGAAAATCAGAAATGTTTGTCAATTATAAGTTATAAGTTAGGGGAAAGACACAAATTCACTAAAAATATCTGTGCAAAGAGAAAATATCAATTAGCAGCAACAGTAAAACATAAAATGTAACGTTTTCATTGCTTATAACATGTTCAAAAATTACGATATCAAAATGTCAGGGGTTTCCCTTATTTTGTCCGAAGCCTGTATATTTACTCATGAGCATTTTTTTTAATTCTTTATATTGAAGGAGTAAATCGCAGTTGAATAATTTATTACATACGATCACTATGCTAACAAAATGTATAAAATTGAAATTTAAGATGCAAATATAAAGGCTAATTATCGACCTTCAATTCATTACTATTCCATCAAATTACTTCAATTATAATTAAAGAGATATTACTACATACGAATTTTAAAATAATGCGAAAAGAGCGTTAATTTCGTAATGATTGGTGAATGACAGAGGCATGATAAGATGCAACACAAACAGGAGCAAACACAAACACGACAGCAGCAAACACAAACTGGAGGCTGTCGTGGGTCTTTTTGGAGGAGATTTGAAGTGACTACACATAGTAACTTGCTCGTTAAAGGGATAAACACTCGAATATAACACTTCTTCCTGCCTGCTCGATAACGAGGCATGGAGCGATGCAGCTGCAAGTGAAAATTAAGAGCAACATGCCGCAGATTTCCCCATCACTCAGAAAAATTAATGGGGTCACAATGGCCCAATAGTAACACACTCATTGATACGGGGCTGAACTGAGTCAGGATGGTTCAGCCTGGAACTGGGACTGAACTTCTTCCGGGCTCAACTGGGTCAGCGACCCATAAATGGGCTAAAATTGCACGGGGGCTGAACTTTTTCCGGGCTCAACTGGGTCAGGACGACCCATAAATGGGCTAAAATTGGACAAAATATCCTCATTTCTGTTAGTATGATTTTTCTACCCCCTGGTGGGGCTATTTACCCACGTGGGGCACGGCGCTCCCTGTTATGAGGTGAAGCACTTCTCTTAATGGCCGCACCGCCCACCCGCTAAACTGGCCCACAAAGCGAACACAACACGGCACTGTGTACCGCAAGTTACATTTGAAATGTAGGTTTTTCGTAATCAATCGTTGCAAAATTTTGTAGATTATGCTATCAAGCTGTCAAATTATGAATCACGATATTCCGTTAATAATAAGAATAGTATAAGATAATTGAGAGATCTATTCTAACTCACATTCACATTGAGCATACAACTCCCATATTCGACTCCCGTTAACAATTGCGGAAGAGCTTTTTATTAACCTTCTAAAATAAATTAATACATTCCGATTAACGAATACATTTTTAATCAGTATTTTTTCAAACCTTCCACTCGTAGTTTCACAATGCCTTAATATTCTAACATTGGGAATACAATTTCAGGTTTAGATATCATCCCGATACTTTAGGAATCGTGGCATAGCCCCATATGAAGTGAAGCAGCAGCTTCAAACACGCAAGTATA
>NW_025944225.1:0-654 GCF_000764305.2 Hyalella azteca | reverse complement strand
CGGCCTCCTCGCCGATTCTGACCAGAAACTGGCGCACAGAGCTGGGATCGAACCCGCACCTCTCTGCGCCAATCTTGGTACTCTGAACTTTAACCTCTGGGCCACCCTGCTGACATCTTCTCTGCTGATATCTTTTTTCTGAAAGCCATGACGGATATTTCTTGACTGCTAGAAGTCTTTGTTTTGTTCACATACACGCAAAGAAGACGGTCATTGGGGAAATTAATGTCAAAACTAGACAAAATATATGTCTATTGCATTGTTCATGATTTCACGGACACAATGGAGACGGTACTTGAGAAAGACCAATTTTGATTGATATACTTGATAATTTTTTCCCCATTTGGAAACGAATAATCAATTTCGTTACATGATAATGTCAGAGTTAATGATGTATAAACTATGACTCAATAAAGCTTTTTAAAATACTTAGGTCTCCGTGATGGGCAAACAGTTAACACTTGATAGAAAGCCAGTGTTTTTCCGTTAATTATGATGATTTTCAACCTGTTTATCACTAGATCATTAACTATATTTTTAGGTAAATATTTTATCAAATAAATTTATTTGCTGGTTCAAATTCACTAATTACAATGAACAATTTTCTTTGTAATGTTTCATGACCGTGTTAATAAAAAGCAATTACATTTATTT
>NW_025944224.1:0-497 GCF_000764305.2 Hyalella azteca | reverse complement strand
AAAGTTGCCGGGAGCGACGACAAGGTTTGGCTTGTTGCCAGGCCTTTGGCTAGTCACGAACAATCGTGGCTTAATTTTACGCCAGTGGAATTAAGAGAAGGGATAATTTTCGTTGAATATTGTCGTGAGCCTAACTGTTTTGTTTGTTTAATCTGTAATACTGCCGATCCTATTTTTCCTATGTTTTTGTTACGTATTAACAATTTTCAACAGGGAATATCCGAAAGCTAAACTTATAAGAGCTCTTTTGCCTCACTGTTTACCAAGCAAAATAAATACATCAATGGTAATAAATCAGATTGGAAAATAGCAGTGATTAAAATGTACAATAATGTAGTGCAATGATGAACAATTAAGAACTAAATACAGCCGCTGGAACCTGAAAACAAATTCATAATTTTTTTATATGCGCTCAAAGTCGCATGTAAATAAATCATGAAATCGGAGGCACGTCAATGTGCCTATAAACCCTTCACGCTTTTGGGTCATGAGTGCTG
>NW_025944223.1:18457-108561 GCF_000764305.2 Hyalella azteca | reverse complement strand
CTCAATAAATGATGTTTTTGCTTACAGTTGAACACTCCTTGTTAAACTTTTTTTCATGTTATTAAAATATGGTATCCTATAGTAGCATAGTCACAGTCACCTGTCAGCACTGTTAAGTTAGTGGCTTTGGTTTCATTGAAGTTTGAACTACCAAACTTGCAGTCCGACCTCATTTCAGGATGGTAAACGTTTTTGGTCAATAAATTTGTACGCGGCATAAACTATTTAATAGTTTTTCATTGAATCAAAAACGAGTAATAAAATTTTCTAGAAATAATTTAGGAGTACATAGATTAGAGGCTTAAAATTGAAACAATACTATATTAGAGCTAAGAAGCACCAGACACCGGTCATATACCTATGATTTCTTCCAAGTTTCGTGGACAGAGAATACGGCTGGTAAGGTAAGGCGTAATCGGGATAGTTTTCCGAACTTTATAATTGAATCATGTTAAAGACCATTCACAATATAATTCTACTACTAGTCTACGTTCTGTTCAAAACGAACTATTGATAAGGCCATATGTATATGATGATAATAATACTTACAGGTATCAAGCCACCATGCATCGCAGACCGGCGCCAAGCCTAGTTGTTGTGGAAACAGGATTAGGAGTTATCACTGCACAACCGCACGTGGCAACAACATGAGCTCAAGTGATACAGTGATACATCGGCCGGTGCACTATTCTTTATCGTTTTGCTGCCGACAACTGCCAACCGCTGGCTTGCCCTTCCATCACACATCACGTGACCCATTTCGGAGCCACGACATTTCTAAATCAATATATTTTACCTGACTTCCGAGCCACGAGATTTCAAACTTGCCTATAAATGGGAGATCTCGGGCCGCGAAATTTCTGTTAAAAGTAGATGTATTCTACCTCTGCTAAACCTCTTGTATACGAGTCTTGTAAAATTATATTGATGGTCATGGAGAGTCTTGGAAAAGTCATGTAGGTAATTTTTTTTCTAAATGTCAGTACGCACCCTGTATCCCAAATTTTTGTGCACTTAGGTCATCAGGTATATTTAGAATAAGTTATGTAGGGTAAACGACTAAACGCGGTATATTCCGACATTGTGGTAATTCCGTCAGCTCTCTAGTTTTTCCTTTATATTAAGCTTTGTTTTAGTTCCATGCGTTTGTTGATGGTTGAAATGGTGATGTCATACATTTGCGCGTCAAACTAGCCTACTGCCAAAACACTAGGTCTTGGCCATCTAGCAGGAAAATATTGAGATCCAAAGAGAGACAATGCATGCTACCCAGTGAGATCATCGAAAAATGTGTCAAATTTGACAGTGTACCTTGCTCTACCAAATAGTGAATAACTGTTTGTATAGGAAGAATATTATGGTTTGAGACTTTTAAATAGGTCTGTGAATATATTAGGAATCCTTTAACCCTTTAGTGGGCAAGCATTGAAATATCCAAAAATTAAAATTTCAGTAACCATTTCAAGAAAGTAAGAAGTATTATACAATATATTTATTTCTATGATTTTTTTTGCAAATTTTGCCTATTGAAGGTTTAAATCGCACTTGAAGAATTCAATAAATGCGATCAGTAAACAAAATTTTTCTTTATAATTAAAATTCAGTTTAAGCAAATGAAAAATTAGAAACATAAAAATTTAATTTAATTAAATTTAATCAAGTTGCCAAAATAAATAAATATATATATTGATACTTCCACCTTTTGAAGAAATCATTTCTTAAAGGGCCTAAAAACTGCCCTTCTTTGGGAAGCTGTCACGAAATCATTTTTTGACGCACAGGGATGATTCTGGTACCGTTGAATGCGTTGAAAAGTGAGCTTTAAGATGAGCCCAAAAAGTGGAAAACGCCTAAATTGAAAATTTTAGGTTAGACGGTCCCCTTAATAGTTGTTAATCAAAAGCTTAATTAAGTAGTGTTCAATATTCATTAGCGTTCTAATTCAAAGCCGTGTTGTATTCCAATACAGCTCACACAGCGAACGGAATTCGAACACGTGGATGACGGCATTACGTATCAGTAGAATTTGAAGCGCGGACGGAATACGCCTCACCACGTGCCGAATATATCCACACACTATGACGGAATATAGGGATTTGGTAGGTTTGCGTTCTAAAGGCTTTTAAACTTTTAAATAAATATGGCAACATTTTGATGTTTCGTCATTGCTGACGCGTAGTGCGGTGTTTTGAGAGTCACATAAAGCAAACAGAACTTGAGTAACGCATACAGTTATTTTTTTATAGTTTTTCATTTCTTGATGCGTCCTTAATGTGACAGAATACCTATACCTCGTTTACCCTATGTATCAATTTTAAAAAAGTTGTTTCATTTGCAGAATTTTTGTCATGTTGATTTGGAATCTCAAAACTATTTACAAAATAATTGTCAAAAATGCATTAGGGTAAACGCGTTATATTCAATTCCGACACATTAAGGGGGGTATGGAGACCCGCCCAAACTCCGAAGCAAGGGTGATCGCGGTCGCTGCCGTGACTTCTATCTTACGTCTGGCTGTGTGGTGTCAAAGGAATGTCGTGCAAGCGCAGGCCTGCGTCGCGCTGCTCTACACTCTGTGTAGTGCCCTCTCACAACAGTGCACATGTCATCAATGAACTTCGACTTCTGCCAGCACATTCTTTGCTATTTACAGCGCTATCTTAAAAAAACAAATAAACATAAAACATTATGATGTGCCGTTAATTTCATTTTTTTCCATGTTATTTATTTCATTTTTCCGGTTCAAGGACGTGATGATTGCAAAATTCATCATTGAATTTTCAATTCATCAAAAGGTAATTTAGGCTTTGATACCCATTCTTTCAATTAAATAACATATTTTATTTACTTTATAATAAATAAAGGGAAAAAATTATAGTAATAGAACACAACTTGATTGTGCATAGACTTGGGCAGACGCGTCACAAAGCAAAGGGTGCTTGGGCCGCTGAGCTGATGTCTCAAAGCCTAGTATGTCTCAAAAGTTGCTTATTACTTGAGGTTACATGCCTACATCCACAAACCTGGTCAAAAAAATTTTTTTCATTAGACAGAGCTTATTTCCCAAACAGGGTTAGCTATTTTGTGACCCTTCTTTACATAGGTTTTCTTTGAAAATTAGCCAGAAATTCATTATTTGCAGAAGAGGGTTGAAACAAACACTGAAATGACAGGCAATGATTGCTCTAACATATTCTTTTGTCAAATAAAATTCAGTGCAATTAGAATGCATGCCATGGGCTGGTCCTTTCTTACCCATGAAGGCTGTGATCCTGTCTTACCCCATTTGACTATATCTATTCAATATTCAATATCATCGTTGATAATGCAAGGTAACATGTTGTTTAAGTAAAAATTTTTAAGCTGCACTTCCATTCACTTGAGCCAAAACATCGGTTCATATTCAACGACAATTATGTGTATATCTTCTGGTATCCAGGTCACGAAATAACATTTACTTTGTCCGGTAACATTCATCTGACCTTGAACTTGGAAGAAGTAGGAATGCCTTCTGTTCAGTATTATTTGATCATCAACGACTTTCAAATGATTGCATTTTTTAGCAATCACAGCATCTTTTATTGTCTTGAAATAACATGCAGAGCTTGGACATTTGATTTCAACAACATGGTCATGATCCACAAGACCGTCTGGATATTTGTCTACGAAAAAACTGCATCTTTTCACTGAGATGTCCATTTTATTTTGCAAGCCTAATAATGAAGTGCTGTAATTTAAACGAGCTAGCCCTTTAACACAGGGCCGTAGGAGGGAACATGGGGAGGGCAAGCAGTGCAGCCTGTCTACCTCCATGCAAGGTGGGGTAGAGGATGTCTTCCCCTCTACCCTCTATGGGGTAGACAAGGGTTGCCACTTCAGGCCAGAGATTTATGAGCGTACGACACGTTCAACGTGCTCAGCGCTAGCATCCAATGAAAATGTGAAAACTCTTGTTTAGCAGTGATGAAAACATTTTTTGGCCATGAATATTTACAAAATGGATGTTGATTCTGACATTTATTTAGTAACATCAGATAGAGAATAAATAGTACTACACGTTTGCGTCTCAAAAATTTTGGTAAGACGCGGGTTTAATTAACATCGAGGTAAAAAATTATTTTCTATCATAACTGGTGTTATACAAAGATTACATATTTTTTGTTCCTTTACACGGATTGTAAATAAATACCTAGAAAAGAATGGAAAATTTTAGATCGTCATCTCATTTAGGAGTGAAGTAAAGTTCCGCCTAATTAGTGAAGAACTCCTTAGGAACCTGTCCAGGACCTGGCGGTTGTCTATACTAGCCTTAAGCCTGCAGTGTGGAATTCTGTATAGGTAATATATTCTCATGTCAATATAAGAAAACACATCAAAAAACCAACCCTACCACCGCATTACACCACCTTCCACTGCAATGAAAATTGATTGTTTCCGAAATCGCGCGTGGTTTGAAATCCAATCCTGTGTTGCCAACGCCTAGTCAAGTTAACTAGTCGTTTATCTGTAGGCTAGCTGACACATTTTTGCAATGAATACGTTCTAAATTTAAAAAAGACACATCCACATTCGTAAAAAATTCTCACGATTGGACAATACCAACAAAGTTTTTGATATCACACAAAATTATGTGATAAACTGCCACTGTTTCACTGCGTACATTCACATCGTGTTGCTATGTTTATGTATTACAAGACGGCGTCACACACTTTTGTTTTGTTTGTGTCTAATTTGATTTCACAATAAATAGATTTGATTCACATTCCATTCTGAGATTTAAATGATAGAAAGTTTTTTTAATTTCAAAAACCCATTTATACGTTCCAGATTTGAATTTTTTCCATTTTTCGCCTTATTATGTTGAATTTATCGTAATAAATTCACTTCAAATTCTGAATGATTTTGTCTGCCATGACGCGTTTTTGAACGTTTTGTGTCTTTTAGAAAATGTTTGTTGTTTAAAATGGGAAACTATTTCATTATATAAAAACTTGAGCATGTACCATATAGTGCATTAATAATACAATATAATTTAATAAAAATTAATTTTGAATTAAAAAAATATAATCAGATTTTTAATTTAACATTTTTCTAATAGAATTTAATTCTACAGCATGAACCATCTAGTGTATTAAATATTTAAATTTGATTTAGTAAAATTTAATTTCAATTAATTTTTAAATTTAATTTAATTCTACAGCTTAAACCAGTAAAAATGAGCATCATAGGAATGAAAGTAAAACTGTCGTTCATACATCACAAATTGAATGACATTGGATGGATTTGATAGGTATTTTATTAATCCTGTTTATATATAAGAACGGAAATGATGCTTCTATTTCATAATGATAATGGAAATGTTCCCACTATTTCAGAAACTTTTCTTGAATACACTTGCGAAAACTAAAGCTCTGTAATCAGTGGAGTCTTTGAAATGACAAAATCGTTCAATTTAAAATTTTTAGCTATATGAGTGACAGAGTGAGATCGTTATTCGTCAATATGAGGAGCATTCATTCGTCATTCATGAGGAGCTGTAAGAAAAAATTTGTTGTTTTTGATGTAAAAGAATGTTTTTCAATTAAAAGAAATGCAATACTTGATTTTTGGAAATACAATGCTATAATTAATGATCCGTATTAGAATTCAATAAATGTTAGGATTTCAGAATCATCTTCAAAAAGTTTATTTTTGTTCGTTGGATCTAAAACAACATAATTATTCATTCTATTGCACTAAGTGTACGAATTATTAGTCGGGCTCGGTTACCGTCCGCATTGATCATCCCGCTAGATTATGCAGGGAGTGGGATGCGGGAAAGAAGCTAGGTATTTAATTCAGTAGCATGGTAGCCCATGTGATATGTAGTTCTGCTCGTCTGAACTCTGAATTGCGTGTTTAGTGTGCATGACTGCTTTGCAGCGTAGTTATAATTACTTAATGATGTTTAGTTCATTGCGGTCAACTTAAGAGACAAATTTTCAACTAACTAATACTTTTTGTAAGTCTAATTTTAATTGTTGAGTGAAAGGTGCAGGCATGCAACTTCCAAGTGATTAGGCACTTTATAGAAACTGAGCAAGTTAGCGTACATGTTTTAAGCCTTTAAGAAGCTAATTTTTTGCCTCAAATAATGATGTTGGGTAGAAAAAGTGGTCTTGGTGGATCGAAATAATATATGAACCTTCGAATTTAGAATTCCATCCTGCATTAAGAACGCATCGAGAAATGAAAAACTATAAAAAAAATAACCGTATGCGTTACTCGAGTTCTGTTTGCTTTACGTGACTCTCAAAACACCATACTACAAGCCAGCAATGATGAAACATCACAAAATGTTGCCATATTTATTTAAAAGCCTTTAGAATGCAAACCTACCAAATCCCTATATTCTGACACTGTGTGACTATATTCAGCACGTGGTGAGACGTATTCCGACCGCGCTTTAAATTGTACTAATACGCAATTCCAACATCCACGTGTTCAAATTCCGATCGCTGTGTGAGCTGTATTGGAATACGACATGGCTTTAAATTAGAACACTATTGAATATTGAGCACTACTTAATTAGGCTTTCAATTAACAGTTATTAAGCTTTTAATTAAGAAAATGTTAATTTTTGCACACAGCTTGAAACGAGCTGTGTGTGTCCAATTCAAGTTGTGTCGGAATTAGTTTTTATGTGTCTAAATGCATTTCTCAACTTAATCATCTATTAATTTATTTACCACTTGAAATCAGCAAATACAAGTATACTTAAAGGATTCCTAATATATTCACAGACGTATTTAAAAGTCTCAAACCATAATATTCTTTCTACACAAACAGTTTATCACTATTTGGTAGAGCAAGGTCAACTGTCAACTTTGACACATTTTTTGATGATCTCATTTGGTAGCATGCACCGTCTCTCTTTGGATCTCGACATTTTTCCGCTAGATGGCCCAGACCTAGTGTTTTGGCAGTAGTTTGATGCGCAAATGTATGATGTCACTATTTCAACCATCAACAAATGCATGGAACTAAAACAAAGCTTAATATAAAGGAAAAACTAGAGAGGTGTCAGAATTAGGTACCCATGATGTCGGAATATACCGCGTTTACCCTATAAACCTTGAAAAGGAGTTACATTTAACAAAGGGTAAAATATGATAGATGATATATTTTTCTATAAAGATCAGCATCAGTTTTTGCAGAATGCAAATTTTAACTCTATTTAAATGTCGTTCAAAGATTCAAGTATCTCAAGGGACTATCATTATTACGATGCTCAAAGTTCTTGATGAGGGACACATCCAGTCTTAGCAGATGAGTCAAATGCTTAGGCCAGAGCCAGCTGATCATTGACTACCTATGGAAGCCAGCAGACTTTTGTGAAACAAAAATGTTGTGATGCATTTGCCAATGCTGACTTGTTTCTTTTTTTAGTTTCTGGCAATGAAAGCAATTTCAAACAAGACAAAATCAGTGAGTGATATTGGTTCAAGTATTTTTATACAATGCACTAAAGCCCGATCTTGGTTTAAGTGAACAAAACGAACCCTAACTTAGTATCTTACCCACTCAATCTGGTTACACTGGACTTAAGAACATTGTTAGCATGTGGTGCATAATCTCTCTGCCTGAGAGATGAACTCCAATTTAATTTGTGTCCACTATATTTAATTTTTCAATTTAATTTGTGTCCACTATATTTAATTTTTCAATTTAATTTGTGTCCACTATATCTCATTTTTCAGAAAGTTAAATAGATGCTTTGTGTGCATGATATTGTGTTAAAATCTCCAAAAAATAATCAATAGTGGCTACTTTTTACTGGTTTGTAATAAGAGTTAACCATTACTGCCGTCAGCCATGTCATCTTTTAAGAATGCTATGAAAACTCAAAAAGTTCACAGAGAGAGACACCAAAATGAAGCTCGAGCTCACCTTGGTCCTCTTGAAAAGAAGAAAGACTACAAAGTGCGAGCTGCGTAAGTGCCTTGAACCTGTGTTTCTTAGAAAATACGGTTCAAAAATTATTCCTTTAGAGTTATGCATAGCTTGTTAAATAATATTATGGGTTAATGGAATATTTTGATGTCATTCACCCTGAACAATTTATAGTTGCTTAGAAATTTATTCATTGATCACACATTATGAAACTGCAGTATCAAATTCATTGGACTCCTTTATATTCTTATTCAAATTGCTAACATTCAACACTTTGTGTACTATACAGGACATTCCTGTGTGTGAATCAATAGAATTTTCTCTTAAAATGTGTTCCATTTACTTAATTGCTAAATGACCTAGAATCTGATATTCTGATTACCTATATGTATGGTAGGTACCTGTATATACGTATTATAACATTACATTTATTTGCTACTCATCTTCCTAAAAATTTCTTGGTGATAAAATTTTTTTCAATAATCTAAATTAAAAATTGCATTTTCTTTTTATATTTATATTGAACAAATTTTCCAGTCATCCTTTTTCAACTTGGCATATTTTCTTAGGAGTATTTTTTTTCAAAATCCTTGACAGCTCCATCATGCATGTGGAATAATAAAAAAGATTATTATGTTGTTTTATAGAAATTATTGACTCTACTTGAGTAGGTACCGGTAGTAAGTTTGAGTTTGACTTTCCAGATGAACTGGAGTAACCCATTAATTGTATTCTTGCAGAGATCAGTCTGCAAAAAAGAAACTACTGAAGAAGCTGCACAAGAGGGCTTTAGAGAAGAATCCTGATGAGTTTTACTTCCACATGATCAACAGTCAAACTGAAGTAAGCTCCATTCACTCCATATGAGTGCCACGGAAATGTGAAAATTATTTTATTTTATTTTGTTGTAATGAATGCAGCAAATGTTGAAATTTTTGATTGATTGTTAAAATGTATTATTATAATTCAAAGAAAATGTAATAGCATTGTTTTCATTTTTGCTGGAGCATTGGTGATGCCCAAAAATAGGTCCAAGTTTCTATTAATAATTGTTGCTTGCTAGTGACTGAGGTAATGTAAATGCTCAGAAAATAATTTATCATTAACCCTTGCAAATTTTACTCTCCATTCAGGGTTATGCAGAATTTTGATAAGAAATTACTATGGAAAATGTCAGCAAATGTTTATGTTTAGATGGTACACCTATAATGTAGGTGCTCATAGAGAACTCACTCCTGAGTCATTGTTTGAATTGTTTTGTTTTCTGTATGTGTAATAATGGAATTACCCTGTTTTGCAGAATGGCTTACACAAAGAAAAAGTAATCGTCAAGGAGTTGACCTGCAAGGATGTCTTGGCTGACCTGACATATGTTAAATTTAGAAGGTGAGCTTTGCTGCAGGTGTCAATTTTCTTTCAAGGATGCAGAAATTTAATTTGAATTTTGGAAATGCATTAAATTGATTATGTTGCAGGTGTCTATGTTCTTTTGTGGATGCAGAAATTTAATTTGAATTTTGGAAATTCAAAGAGAAAGTAATCATCAAGGAGTTGACCTGCAAGGATGTCTTGGCTGACCTGACATATGTTAAATTTAGAAGGTGAGCTTTGCTGCAGGTGTCAATTTTCGTTCAAGGATGCAGAAATTTAATTTGAATTTAGGAAAGACATTAAATTGATTATGTTGCCGGTGTCAATTTTCTTTCAAGGATGCAGAAAGTTAATTTGAATTTAGGAAATGCATTAAATTGATTGTTGCAGGTGTTGATTTTCTTTCAAGGATGCAGAAATTTATTTTTAATTTTGAAAATGCATAAATTGATAATGTTATTGGTGGCTTCAATAATTCATTTATTGACTTCTCTGAATTTTAAATTGTTATAAAAAATTATGTTTTTAAAGATCTTTTCATAAACATGCTGGATGCATGTGAACTTCTATAGGCATGATTCGAATTGCAAGTAGCAGTTTACATTCAAGTTGAAATACCGGTAATTTAATAATATTTTCATAACAAATTGTCCTCTCTGTTTAATTTGTTCAGTTTGCCTTAACACGTTGACTACGATTGTTTCATCTTGTACAATTATTTCATTTTTTGTACTTTTTTTAAGCAGAGTTGCCAGACGGTCATTTTTTCTGGACAAATTCCGTGATTCAGTTCTTCCCAATTGCGTTGGCCGGCTAAAATTTATGATATATAGGGGGTACTTCCTAATTAAATTTTAAATACTGCAAAAAGAAAATATATGGAATTTTTATAGCGGAACCTACAAATAAACTAATATACATTGAATTATCGGCCTTTTTTGGCCTTTTTGTTCTCGGATTTGGCCGATTTTAGGCAACCTGAATTATGTACCTACCACTACCTCCTGGAGAAATACATTTTGTGGTACGCATATGTACCAATACATAGTCAACGTGTTAACAATGGTGTTTAATTAAAAAATAATTCCTTGAAAGTTCTATCCCTTTCTTCAATTTAGCTTATGCTTCACATACGGTAGTAGTTCTTTTTGAATGTGACACAATCTTTATAAATTGTCTGCAGAATAGATTGTAAAATAACAATATTTTGGGATTGGTGTACCTTGTTTTAAATGCAGAGTAAGATATTTATGTTGTTGCAGGAGTATGGAGTGCAAGAAAATTGACAAGTTGCGTGCAACTCTTCACTTCTTGGAGCCCAGCACCGATGAGGAGCCGGACACCCAGAACACTCATTTACTCTTCGTTGATACTGAGGAAGAAGGCACGTCTGAGTTTACCTACAGCATCTTGTTGCAAGCAGTTCACTCAGAATCCGATGTATTGTTTCAATAATATTATTTTTTCACTCTTCTGTGAATGAGACGTAAAAGCTTGGTCCTGATTACTGGTATAAAGCCACACTAGCAAAAAAAAAATGCAACACATGTGCCCCATACTAGTTCTGAATGTGTCTCCGAACTCATGCTTGTTGAAAATGAGAAACATGATCCTTTAAATTCGTTTTTATAGACATAATTTTATATTTTTTTATTTAACGTATGTATGCTTTGTTCAGCAACATTTAAGGGTAAAAATTGTATTTCTGCAAAGATTTTGATTTTTATATTTGAAACGTTAATGTTTAGTTGATCCGCTTTGGGCGCCCAGGGTACAATGTCTATTGCATAAATAAAAGTACACTTATTTTCACCACATTTTCTCATTTATGGAAAAAATGCCCTATTGTGCTCGTCATGTCCGTCTGTCTGTCTGTCTGTCTGTGACTTCACGTTTTTGTCGACGAGAAAATGCGCGCTCTGTCACTCACTGCAGTGAGTACTGAGTTATATTTTTTAGTGTTGAACGCTACTTGTGGTTACAAGCATCACTTGTATACAAGTATGAATACTGTAACCTTCATTTATTGCACGTTTGTGATATTGTAATACACAACTACGTCCATTAAATTAGTCAATGCTTTTGCTATTGAAACCATTATTATTATTGTATCTGCTTGTGTGTCGTGCAGCTGGTCGCAGCGCCGCCGAACTCCTCAACACACATCCTGACCTCATGAGCCGCCGCTTCAACCGCCTCACACTCGACCAGCTCCAGCGCATGCCGCAGGCCCAGACCTACCAGAAGACAGATCTCAAGGTAAACTATCTTTTTTCCTGCTTCCTTTTGGGTCTAATTACTCTTCTGGTCCATTTTACTCATCACAATATCTACCAGTCTTTGTTAGTGTTGCCTTCTGCATCTCTTACTTAATCCGATTTCCTTGTTTTCTTAATTAAAGACTTATTAATGACCAAGTCTCGTGTAAATGTTTGAGTAGAATAATACGAATGATAAATTTGTTTTATTTTTCCCCAATTTGACTAATTTCTCACCTCACTAGCCAAAGAGAATAAAATGGAGCGATGATGTTGTAGTTTTGTTTCTGATATAGTATTAATTATTTTAACCTGGATCATGATGTTGATGGATAACGTTAACCGTGGTGCGGTGGCTTGCAGGCGGCGTCGTCAAGTAAGGCCAAGTCCTACAAGGAGCTCTGCAAGCGGCTGGAGCGCGACGCCAAACTCTGCCTCCTGCAACAGAAACTTGAGTCCAAACTCCAGCTGATGGTGAGATGCTCGTGTGAATTCACCCCCGCCTTCATTCGCTTCTTATGTTTCAGAAATACCAGCACTACAAGAGCAAAAGTAACTTCAAGTTACCAGATCCAAAGTTGGAGAAGAAAGGCACAGAAACGTCTGCTCCTGTTTATAAGTTTCCTTACATTAGAAAAAAATAGTGAATTATTCTACGTGTATGACTACCTCAGTGAATTTATTGGTTTTTATTTACAGCGCTACATAATATGAATATGATGGGTTTTGAAAACTATGTGTCAGGCCATTTGTTTCCTTCACTTACGAAGCCGAATATGACCACATATTTTACTCATCTTGTTCGTAATTGGAATTAAGCAATATTGCAGGTTTTTTCAATGAATTTATTCGAATTAACAAGTTTAAGACAGAGGACAATTAGAAGACAAAAACTTATAGATATCATTCATGGCTTCATTGCCTTTAGTTGTCAAGTTTTAAAACATTTTCCTTAGTTTAAAGTTTTCAAGGAAATACCAACGTTACTGAGTAGAACTGCAGGGCGGCTCGCTTGACGTTGATGACGCTTCTTCCAGACATTCGATTTGTCGAACGAGTTCAACATCGCTGGATTTAATAACTATCAATACTAAGCGTCATAATATAAATTAAGACTCATTTTTCTCGGAATAGATTTCTCTTCGAGTCTGGTCGTCCCGGTCGACTTAAGAGAAAAGTACCGGAAAAATGAGGCCAAGGAAAATATAGTCCCGTACTGAGTCACTCAGCGCCAGCGAGAACTTAGATTGAGCAGTACGAGGCTTTACATCACAGGTTCGGTCCTCCTATTGGCACTGCTAATAAATTAAGCTAACTCGGCAAATAGAAAGTCATCTACAAATTACAGAGACCCACAAAAAGCGCGGCACAGCCGTTTGCTCAGTCGTCACGCTAGAACAAATTGCTTCGCTTGCTTTGTACGATGCTTCCACTTCATCAAACGATTTAGTCCTAAGAGAGGAGGCAAACAAATATACTTCCAATAATTGTGCTTAATCATCGCGTTCTGAAGTATTTAGTATGGCTCAGGAACGAGTGACGCACCGCACTACTCAACGACTCCGCTAAACTTAACGCCACCCCAAGTTTAGCAATCGCCACAGCGAAGGTTTGCCGTTTATTACCTACGCGTTGTGAATTGCATGGTAAGCTCGTATAAGGTGCCGGTACCCGAGTTTTACCCAATTAAATTTTCTTGCATGTTATTTGAACTTTGAAACACGAGAAGCGTGTGTGTTTTGAATCAAAACTACCGGCGATTCACTAGCATAGTCAATGAGCGCATGCGGGTAAGATGGGTGTTCAAAGCATGGCCGTAGCCGGTAGTTGTGAGGCGTGCGAGAGTAGATAGGTGAGATCTGAAGGCACTCGGGATTACGGATGTTAAATGAGCAGCATTATTTTAATTGACCGGCGTCAATATGAACAGCGCTTAACCACAACAAAATGCATAGACTCGCCTGAATTCGACTTGACAAATTAAATAATAACAACGAAGCTAATTAGTGAATACATCACTAGGGGACATTTAGTTCAGTATGTCATGGTGCTGCTGCTCTCAATTATGAAATGACATGTATAAAACCCCCTAAGTTGATTCGTTCCCAAAACTATGACACGGAAAGACATTTCATTTAAATATGTGAAAAAGATCTCGTAGTGAAGAATCTCGTCGATCACGCATCACTCCGAGTCTGTTTCAGTGTCCGATGAAAGATCGTCTGCAACAGAAAAACAACAGCTTGGATTAAATCAATGTGATAAGAGTTGGTCGCTGGATTACACCAGAGTGACGTGAGTTGATCTGATATGCTTAAATTAGATCAAAGTGATAAGTTAGCCAGAAATTTTGTTATGCAATATAAGCTCAATCGGTTCCAAGCTCAAGGCAATGCGAGCCGAACAATGTAGGGCCTTTGAGACGGACTTTATCACAATATACTGAAAATATAGTATCCTTTATTCTGAGATATTATGTACCAAAACAGCGAAATAAAATGAGTTAGCTTAAAGGACGTTAAAATGAACGCACTGAAACGTTGGAGGTATTTACCATTCAATAAAAATAGTCACGTAATTGGCGCTTTGACGATCACTCGGCCTCTGGTCTCTCTTCCTCGGTAGCGTCCCCAGCCTCTTCCTCTTCTTCTGTCAGGGCAGGGAGGGTCACTCAAAAAATTCTTTATCCAAAAAGTTGATCTTTTTAAACAAGGTTCGGATAAACAGAGCGAAGTTAAAAATTTCGAAACATTAAAATTAATAAAACGCGCACGGGTGTCAGAAAAAGAAAGGTAGTTCAAAAAAATTTTCATTGCTGGAAAAATGAAGGTTTCATGCTTAAGACAAAAGTTAATAGAAAACAATTTGGGGGAAAAAATCAGCACGACAGCGGGAAACTTCCCACCGCCATCGGAAGAGCGGTGACCAGTGGAATTTTTACCACTTCGAAGGAATGACACGGGTGGTGTGAAAAAAAAAATTATTTGTCCATTATTGCGTTAATGCTTCACAAAGGCTTAGTCACCTTCTTGAACTGCTGACACTGGAGCTGCATCTGGAGTCGGTGCAGTTTCAGTTGGGGCTGCCTCAGGAGGTTCGACTGAGGCTTCCGTTGTCACGCTCTGTTAATAATAAATCCTATTTAGGCAAAAATTCCTGAACATTTATTTTTATTTTTTTCTTTAAGCCATTTGCGAGACGAACTGTTTCAGGGAAATCAGGAGTTGAACCAAAAACGTGCTTTGTGAAAACGTGATAACCAAAATGTCGAAATCACATCGCCACTGAATGCTCTCACAGGATTGCAATATCATCGATGAGAATAGCTAAAAAGAACTTGTCAAAGTGAAGCTGAACAATAACAGCAAAAATTTCATCATTGAAGCAAATTGCAATCAATTTTATGCGAGACTCAAATAAACGACCGGGTGATGCTAAATGGTCCTGCAGATCCTCTATAATTCAAAGCATTCAATACAGTTGCAGTTTAAAATCATCCAGAATCTTATGCTTTCGTCCATTAGGAAACATACACGCCACGAACTAATATTTCAGAATAATTTTGAGTTGCTTTCTGTTAATTAAAAGTAAATACTAAGTTTAATATAGGACCATAAACCCAACTTGGGCAGCGATGTTATGCTTGATCCATCGATAGCTTTATTGAATATTGCACGTACTTTTGGCAGCATCATCATGCTTTCGCTGCTTTGAGATCTAAGCGAATTAAGTAAAAAAAATTGTTAAAATTGTTCTATGCGATCCACCTCTTGAGCGGAGAGCACCTCGGCTTCAGGAGGCACGGGTTCCTCGCTTGGGGCGTCACTGCTCTGAGGAGCCTCCTCAGTGGCCGGACTGCTGGCCTCCTCCACTGCCGCCTCTTCCGGTGCAGCGGCCAAATCCCCGTTCTTCTCCACCGAACTCTAGGGCAGACGACAGCACTGATAACAATGCGAACTTTATCTCTCGAGCTTAAGACGATGCAGTATTGCTTATCTTAACTATAATTTTTTATAAAAATATGTTAGTACATCAGCTAAGAAAGAATGAAATAAAATTGGTCAATGTGGCTTTACAATAACAGGGAGGTTATTGCACGGAACAATTTTTTTGACAGAATACGCGTTTCTTCCTGACTAGCTGACATGAAATGCAAGGGCTGAAGCATGTTAAGGATAAGGATTGAATGTTAATGCTAAGCTCACCTTATTTAGGACGTGTTAGTTAGACATCAACGGTGTGTTAATCGCAACAATTCACTCGAACGCCACAACTGTTCTTCATGCTAGGGACAATCAGGGTTATATATGGCAATTGCCTTTCTGCGAGCAACAGCGCCCCAAGTCCTGGCATCTTTTAAATGAGCATTTACGCGAAGGGAAAAAATGAGCAATAAAAAATATAATAATAAAGAAAGATAGAAGTACTGCACTCCTTTACTTTATGAATATAGTATTGGGAGTATATTTTTCTATACTTTTAGTACACGAGTACAATATATAATGTAGGTACTTTCACTGCACGAGTATATCTAACAGGAAGGCTGAATATTGAAAATAACATTACAGATTTACTACTCCATTATATCTATTGATGAATTCGGCTAGTTTCAGTCTTCTGTGCGTAACAAAAGGACATTTGGAGTCAGTATGGCAAGCAGGAGTTCAGGTATTAAAAGGAATATAAGCTCATGCGAGCCATTCGACAAAGAGGGGAATAGAACGGCACAAGCATTTCAAGGTTAGTGGCGAATAAGCTCACAGATGATCTCATCAAGACGTCATTTATTAATCAATCCACTGATACATTGTTGTGGCTCACGTACAAGTAGTAAAAGAGAGAAGGTTGGGTTAGGTTAATCGTAGCACTGAGCTGAGCAACTTTAGTTCAGGACAAGCTTCGTAATATATTGTGATGCAGTCAATAGCATTCAGCAACCGCAGAAGCATTCAATAAGAAATTACATGCTGACAAATACTCTGTAAGTACGATGAACATAAAGCTACGGTAAAACAATCGATTGATAATTATCTGGATCCCAGGATTTAAAATGTCATAATAATACAATGAAACACACACGCAAACACAGGAAGTTAAATGAATAGGTACACACAGACATTTTTTTTGGCCTCGTAAGATTTGAACTTTTCGATGGAAGGAGATGGCCGAGTAATTGCTAACAGAGGCAGTTTCTGAAAATCACTCAAAGCGCTATTTCTTAGAAAATATGAGAAAATTATACAAAAATAAACATGTTCTTTATAAATAAAGATATGAAACAGAAGCTTACTTATAATTATTAAAATTGCACGGAAACTTATACTAGAAAGATGCGCAAAGCAACGACATTGCTAATAGAAATAAAGCACCGAAGAGAATAAACGCGTCGCAATGAGGAGAGCAATATCGTCTCGGGAATGATGAGCTTAATGATGAAGCTAGGAGTTACTGATGTCGAATATTTTGCCGGCAGAAGCATACTTTGGGTTCACGCTGACATGAGCGGCGGCAGCACAAGTCATAAGGTGAGCTGATAGGCTGATCGCTTGCTCATCATTCAACGCTCAAAGTTAAAAGTACAGAAAGAAAATGTGTTTCTAGGAACAGTCCAGAATGGGGAAGACACAAAACAAAATCTGGAATACAACTTTGAGTTGAAAATCTATCTGAAGACGAACTGTGTCTCCTGCATGCACAAGTCACGAGTACAAAACTTGCGAGCTTGGAGGCCAGCAACAGAACTTCTGACACGCCATCCAATGGAAAGAAGCGAGTAATAAAATGAGCTTTAATCCACGATGAAGACTTGATTGAACTAACATACTGTCGAATATTAGCGGGACATTACCAGTCATCTCATACGTCTATTTTAAAAACTAATAAGTAACAGACCTTAATAAGAGGAAAGGGAGTAAAGCATGAATGACGCGCAGGAGGTGTGTTGTTTATCGCTAAGCTGAAGACAAATCACCTCCATGCTTTATAATTTCATGGAATTAACGTAATAGTGGAATACTGGACAGTGTAAACTTCTGAATATAGCGTTAGACGTAACGTTTCTTAGAAAATTCCTATAGAGGCAAAACTCTAGTAGACAACGAATGTTGGAATGTATGATGTTTTCACAAGCATTATAAGGCAAGGCATTCAGAAGCACGGAATGGGGAAAGTGACCGAGCTGGTATCGCTGAACTGTTTGCCCAAGACGACTATGGATTTGTTCCCTAACCTAGGAAGTTCGCTCCCGTTGAAGATTCACGAATTCAAATAATACCTGCACTCCTGCAGTTATAAAGCCAAGATCAGACTAGTTTAAGCAAGTCAGGAAAATCACAGTAAGTTCAAAAAACCAGTACCGTAATTGAGGAAATTTCATACTCAGAATATGCCATAGCAGATAAGATATGCCATTGCAGAGTCAAGCTCCTAAAACTGAATGTAAGAATCCAAGCGCTTAGATCACTGGAGATCATGCAAGTCAATATTCAAGAGACGGAGCTAATCTAGAGACGTAATTAAGTGAATCCTTTCTTTGAGCATAAGATTGCGACCGAAATTTGTGTGAATTTTTGAACGATACAATAATTTGAAAGGTCTGTTATCGCGAGATAACTTATCAACACGTCGCAGTCCGACAACCACATCTTATCTCGATAAGAGTACTTTAATTGCATAATGGAATACCCCAAACCAACATGAAATACGCCAAATATTTTTGGAGCTCGATATTAACCAAAGAGCTTCAATTTAGTTTCAAAATTGTCAATGGAAGTCATTCTTCGCTTGAAATTAATAAATCCAAAGATCGAGCTAGCACGACACTAGCGAGCGAGAATTACCATCTGGATCCCATATGGTAAGAATTCCCATCCCACTCGCACTAATAGCCGTCAACAAATTAAAATCTCGGTATTTGCTTTAGATAAGCGTTCTCAATTACGGCAGATCCTCCTACAAGCTTTAATTCCCTCGCTAAACAGAATTAAGAGCGAAGAAAAGTATGCAGCCCCGAGCAGAGCGGAGGTGGGCGGTGAGGTCTAACACGCCCCCACCTCTCTAGCCGGCACGCCGTTCGCTAGCGGTGCCGGGTCTTCCTTCTGTCGCTCCTGGGCCTTCTTGCGGTCTTCGGGCAAGATGCCCGTGATGCCGATCTTAATCAATTTCTTCTCATCTTCTGACAGCTTCAGAAAATCCCCCAGGGTGTCGCATTCGTTGGCCATATCTAGTTGATCAAAGTCCTGCACATATACGAAATTGGTCACATTTTAAAGTAGGGCTGAATCTGGCGCCTGCGGCTATTGTTGAATTGGGAAGGAAAGATGCTGGTAAAAAGTGAAAGTCTGTTAAAAGTCTAAATTCTCCCAATGCTTTTTTACCAATCAAAGAAGAGTTTTTCCCCTTTGTCTCTTGTGGCCAACAAGACAGCACACACGACACACAGGGAGTTACTGTACGTCACACATAGGTAAAGCTCCAATTAAAAATCGTAGCCAATTACCCCAGACGTAATCTTACCACATAAGAACGCAACACATTGCTCCAGACTGAAGTTAACAACACAAGAACGCAGCGATCACTCCAATCCTACACAAACGGCATTTTATCCTTCACGGTAGCAAATTCCACCTCAGATGGCACATCAAGCGAATAAAATTGAGCAAAATGACCCAAACGACACCTCGCCCCAGACAGCACCTTACCTCAAACATCACTCCACTTATCACTTATTTAAAACCCACTTTTGACTTCACAATCGTAGGATTTTTTTGCAATAAAAAACCCAGCTCGGGTGTGTGGGTGGGCAGTTCCCGGGACAGGTCCCCAGTGCAACCCTGCCCCAGACAGCACCTCACTCCAGACAGCACCTCACTCCAGACAGCACCTCACTCCAGACAGCACTAGCACCTCACCCCAGACAGCACCTCACCCCAGACAGCACCTCACCCCAGACAGCACCTCACCCCAGACAGCACCTCACCCCAGACAGCACCTCACTCCAGACAGCACCTCACCCCCGACAGCACCTCACCCCAGACAGCACCTCACCCCAGACAGCACCTCACCCCGCAATAGTCAGCCTCGTTGAATATTTGCGGCGTGACAGGGACTTTAGCGTTGGGTTTAGGCACGGCTGTGGTTGTCATGTACTCCTTCGCCTCCTCTTGACTGGGATCCGTGATGTCGATGGCAACGTACGGGATGTTTTTGCTCTCCAGGATCATGATGGTGCGCTGCTGGTTCTTCTTGATCTGCACGTAAACGAACTCTCATTAGGACTCGGGGAACATGTAGCAACGCGAGGCAATAATGGCAGGGAGGGAAATAAAACGGCATAAGGTCAGCATAAGCAATGTTAAATCGTCGTAAATCCAGATCTTACTCATAAAATTGTTTGGTGTAGTGTTGCTAAATAGATGGATAAATTATGGACAAACGATGCGCAATCATTGTTTGTGTTATGTGAACGCAAGCGTGCAAGTGTGACTTAGCATCCCGCAATATTTGTTGAATATCAATCCCAAGTGAGCAAATGAAGAGCCGTAATATACATCGCCTAGTTAAACATGAGTCAGAATAGATAGGGTTATGGAGGTCACGAATGGACCAAAACGCGTGAAAACTCCACTACAATAAGAAACCATCGGCTAGAGAGATAAAAACTAACGAAAATTGCTAAAAACAAAAGGTGCATTGATGTAAGAACAGAAGGGAAGACTACAGCTGCAAACAACATCCTGCGCGTCAGGACGCTGCATCCTGAGCGAAAGTTAGGAGATTCTCTACCGTCCGTGCATCTCTTCTCTTGGAATTTCGACATTCGCATTAGGCTGCGATGGCGTAACACAAACTCGCAATACACGCGGCGACAGACTTTAAGCCAAGTGCACAGCATTATAACTTAGATTAATTATCCTGAACAGAAATCAATACACCACATGATTTAGAAAACCTTTTTTGTAAAGGAAACAACTTTGGTGAGGTAACACTTTTGTACCAGTTGTTATCGTAACACTTGTTAACTAATAAATCAGCTCGCCGTTCCTTTACCAGCACAGCGACCTGCTCTTATCATGTCGCGTGCACTTAACGTTTCCTCATACCAATCGCACCAACAAGGCAATGCACGATAAATTAACTGTCGGTTGGTGCAATGCGTATCCGCGTGGAAAGATATTTTCCTTGTCGCGTGGACTTTCGCTCGGCGTATCACCCTCGACTGAGAGCATTCATGTCTAGCCTGAGTTAGCAGGAAACAAACCACAAGCAAATGAGAGCGTGACAGCGGTGAGACACGCGAAGCTGTATGTGCACAATGAACAATACTTCAGAGGCGCTGTTTCACATCGCACGGGAAGAGTACAAGATACTGAGCACATATTCTTCACGCACTACTTCTCTGCATGACTGCGCTGTGCTTCAACAGCGGGATATGCTTCGGTGTGGCATGATATGAATGAACGTAATTACAGGGAATAAAATTCAATTACTTAATTGACTACTCGATCTTCAAGTATATTTGTGATGATATTCATAGCTGGCGACCGGTAAATTAGAGTTCTATGCCGGCAATAAAAAAGGGGCAAGATAGAGAAGAGCAGAAGGGCGCGCAGTTCGACAAGAGCAGCAGCGGTGATTATTATGTTTAGGACACACGAAAAAAAAGGAACTTGAGGAAGAATTAAGGCAAGTGTCGCACGGAGGGAGGAGCGGTGAGGGGAACAGGAGCGTAGTTGGCATGCCGAGGTCTGCATCGTTTAGATGCCGTCATGACGCGCGCGTCCACGACGTTAGACACAGCCGTGACACAGCCACGACACAGCCGTGACACAGCCGTGACACAGCCACGACACAGCCGTGACACAGCCACGACACAGCCGTGACACAGCCACGACACAGCCGTGACACAGCCACGACACAGCCACGACACAGCCNGGCTGGCAACGATAGCCACGATCGCATCACGGCTGGCAACGATAGCCACGATCGCATCACGGCTGGCAACGATAGCCACGATCGCATCACGGCTGGCAACGATAGCCACGATCGCATCACGGCTGGCAACGATAGCCACGATCGCATCACGGCTGGCAACGATAGCCACGATCGCATCACGGCTGGCAACGATAGCCACGATCGCATCACGGCTGGCAACGATAGCCACGATCGCATCACGGCTGGCAACGATAGCCACGATCGCATCACGGCTGGCAACGATAGCCACGATCGCATCACGGCTGGCAACGATAGCCACGATCGCATCACGGCTGGCAACGATAGCCACTATCGCATCACGGCTGGCAACGATAGCCACGATCGCATCACGGCTGGCAACGATAGCCACTATCGCATCACGGCTGGCAACGATAGCCACTATCGCATCACGGCTGGCAACGATAGCCACGATCGCATCACGGCTGGCAACGATAGCCACGATCGCATCACGGCTGGCAACGATAGCCACGATCGCATCACGGCTGGCAACGATAGCCACGATCGCATCACGGCTGGCAACGATAGCCACGATCGCATCACGGCTGGCAACGATAGCCACGATCGCATCACGGCTGGCAACGATAGCCACGATCGCATCACGGCTGGCAACGATAGCCACGATCGCATCACGGCTGGCAACGATAGCCACGATCGCATCACGGCTGGCAACCATAGCCACGATCACATAACAGCTGGCAACGATCGCATCACGGTTGGCTACGATAGCCACGATCTAATCAAAGCAGACAACGATGGCCACGATCGGATCCAAGGAGGCAACAACGATGGCTGCGATCGCATCACGACTAATAACTATGGTTTGTACTATACCTACCACCTAGGCCATCTGTATCATACATTCATAACCAACAGCATCGCTTGCTGTACAACAGCAGCTACGCCACACTTGCTCAAATGGGCCAGGAGTTGTGTAAAACTCGCTCTAATGCATAGGAATTGAGCGAGACTCGCTCTAAAGCATAGGAATTGGGCGAGACTCGCTCTAATGCATAGGAATTGCGCGAGACTCGCTCTAAAGTCTAAACTCTAAAGCATAGGAGTTACGCTAGACTTGTTCTAAAGCAGTGAATTTGTGCAAGACTCGCTCTAGAGCAGAGCGAGTCTTGAAGTAGAGGTTCGCGAAACTCGCTCTACTTGCGGGATACAAACCCGACTACTCACAGCTTCTAACAATAATAGTGTCGTAGCATCGACGCGCTTCGGTACGCGCCCCCTTATTTACCCCAGTGCACTTAGCGCTTCACTTACTTAGTAAAATTACGCCTGTTACCATATCCGATATGCCCCTTAATAATCTAAAAGGGAGCACATAAAATAATATGCAAACTAAGAAGTTACTTTATTAATTGCTCCCGCATTTATCTACTTTATTCCATCTACGATGTACGTGTGTTTAAAATCCTGGGACTTGCTTAAAAACGAAGAGGTATGATAACGCACAAGTAATCTGTAGGAACACAGCCCGCGTAACTAATGTCGCGTGTAGATAAACTAATTCAAATGAAATTGTCCAGTACATGCAATAGCGCGTTTAAGGTTGGTGCTGTGAAGTAACCTTGAGAACTAACTTGGCAGAGAACGCCGCGGCCGTGGCAGACGTGTCTCATATTATAGCGGATACTTCCGTGCACATTCATCAGTCAACTCATCAGCTCACTTGGTGGGCTCAATGTTAAGGTCAGCACTCTGATCGGGGTAGAGGGGTTCCAATTGCTGACACGGTTCGGGGCAAGGGCAATTTGATGTCCGAACTAGATGAAGGTCAACTTAATGCTCGGGGAAGATGAGTTCGATGAGAGAAGAATGCGCGTCAGGGGCATGGTAAGTTGAACTTCAATTTAATTGATATTATGGAATGGCCTCCTATCGAATGGATTATGGTTATAGTCTCCTATCTTCCCACGCTTCAGTGGGAAGATAGGAGGCAAGTCAATTTAGTGTGAAAAGGAACTTACGGGTAAATAAAGAACAGAAAAGTAGAAAGAGCTCCAACAAAAGGAATAATAGAAAAATGACGGCCAATATTAATAATAGGGAAAAAACTATAATAATATATTTTAGGGAAGTTAGTTCAGTGGCCATTATTGCTGTCAGGTCGAGCTATCACGCGTCGGGAAATATTAGGGAAATTTGCATCATTATTCATTGGCTGACATCAATATTTTAATGTAGGTTTAATGGAGGAAATCAATCAATATCAATGAAAGGGAAGGATTGACGAATGTAAAAAAGAAAATAGAAAATGTCAACCAAGAGGAATAGTTAGAGAAAGCCAATCAGGATGGAACACAGGAAATGCTAACTGACAAAAATTATATTGGAAAGTAAATGAGAAGGCGCCACAGAAGAAATGTCCCAGGGAGAGCCAAGTAAGAACATCTGTCGCAACGGCCCGAGTCCTGAGCAGCAGGTGGGACGTGAAAGCAAGCAGCGCTGCAGAGAGCGAACAGACGACGGGGCTAAAGTATGAGTGAGTCGTACGTTATTTATTCCTTAAGTCCATTGTATTCTAGACAGAGCATCGTTAACGCGGGGGCACGCATGACGACCGCAGCTGCTGACCTTTGGTTAGGAGCTGCATCACTCAGCAGTAGCAGCAGCAGCAGCGCAGCAGTAGCAGCAGAAAGGCAGCAGCATTGCGTGCATGTCGACCCTCTCTCCCCGTAATATTCTAATAAGGTAACTCCGCAAAATATAACCGACAGTGAGTCGCTCTTTCGTTGTGGTGAGCACAATTTCGAAACTCTTAATACATACGTAGCAGGAGTTGCATTTTTTACTTGCGCATATCGCTGTTGATGAGAGATGCACGCGCTGGAGTATCTTAACCTCACACATTTGGGGGCAATTTCCTAAGATTTGGTCAAGTGAGTTTTTAAAACTAATACGATCGAACATATCTGTCGCTGCTGTTAAAATATGAATAAACTGTGCAAATGCGATGCCATTTGAGTGCAATTTTTTAAGGAGAGAAAGAGAAAAAATCTCGCGAAATAAGTAATTATTGGTGCAGAAATGCGCATCAAAAACGTGCGTGCGGCTGATGGTTGCTTGCTCTAGCTCATCTGCTCAGTCACTTCTTGGTCAGCTTTCATTTATACGCGTTCCTATTTGTTCGGGTTCTGACCATTCATGAGCACTGGAAAAAATCCACAATTCTTACCGTGTGGTGATGGAAAAACGTTTGGTTAAATGTTTTTTTATTACTATTTTTATTATTATTGCAAAAATAATTATCCCGTATTTTAAGTTATATTGAAGACGATTAGAATGAACTAAATTATGGAACATTCTGTTCCTGAGCATTTGACTGCATTTCCTTTTTCCTCTGCTACAGTTTGAAGCAAAATTGCCGAAATAATATCGTGTCACCACTCCTAATGATAAGCATTACTGCTAGAGCTATCTGATAGTGAAAGCAATACCAGTGTATGGAAATACTCAAGTCATAGGATCCCATGCTTTTTTTTGTACAGGTGGTACTGTCAGTGCAAATGGTAAGCACTTTCTACAATTTCTTGCAACAAGAGTTTCAGTGACAAATGAAAGTACATTAATATCATTAGGACATAAATACATTGTCATTGTGTCATAAATACCTACAACAGTTAATGAGTATGACACAAATTTTTTGAGCCAATATTAATTTTGCTCATTTAAAGCCAGTTTCATATAATTATCAAATGACAAAAAGTTATTAAGGGAATGTGAATCCATTCAAGGAGTACAGAGAGTAAAGGTATTTAAAAAAAATAACAGAAAATATCTTCTTTGATAGTGAAAAAAAAATAAAAAATAAAGAAAATGTATGCTTCATTTCAGGAATACCCACTTAATTTGGCAAGAAAATTAACAAACTTGAGAACTTTTATGCATTAATGAGCATTATTTCCATTGGGACAGTCCTATAACACCGCATAAAAATAATGGCATAAACCAACATTTTTCCTATCTATGTAGCATACAGGAAGATAAAAAATCCTACATTTACTAGCTCTAAAAACTCCCAAAAAAATATGTAAAAAGGTGATATTTAGAAAAAGTACTTCTGCAATGGTCTGTGGTAAAAAAATATTTGCTGTATTAAAAATTTCACTTGAAAAAAAAAAGTTGCAGACAGATGTCGGGTTTGAAACTTCATTGCCAGAATTTTAGTACAGTACCTACCTCAATCCAAAAATAAATTGTGGCCATTTCTGCATGACGATGTAATAAGGGCCCTAGGGTAATAAGAGACACCCCTGAGAAAGCATTCACAGTAGAACCTTGGTTAGCAAAGGATCCAGTCAATGAAAAAAAATCTATCAACAATAAAGAATTTTCATTAAATTTACCTCACTCAGCCAAAAAAATTTCACTTGGCAAAAAATTAATGCATCATAAAATTGTGCACAGAATGTCATAGATAGAATTGTGCACTGGGCAACATAAAATGAAAAGTAATTGAATTAAACTGTGATTAATTTTTCCAAAAAATATTTCGGTTGTCACTAAAATATTCTGTTCTGATTCAGGTACCATCAAACAGGGTAATAAGGGACAGTTTTGAGCTAAATCACAGTTTAGGTTAATTACTTTTCATTCTATGTTGCCCAGTGCACAATTCTATCTTTGACAATCTATGCATAATTTTGTGATGACCAATGATGCATCAAGTTTTTATTAAGCAAAATTTTTTTAGCTGAGTGAGGTTAACATAATCAAAAGTTTTTGTTGTTAATTGATTTCTTCATTAACTGGAGCCTTTGCTAATCAAGGTTCTACTGTAAATGCATTTTTAGGGGTGTCCCTTATAACCGTGGGGGATGTCCCTTGTTACCCTGTCCTGCAGAAATGGCCACCATTATTTTTTTATTTGGAATAAAATATGAGAATTTGGCAATCATGTTTTTAAGCCAACACCTGTGTGCAACTTTTATGTAAGTAAAATATTTTTGATATGGCAAATATTTTTTTGCTACAGACCTAAGCAGCAGAGGTTAGAGGTACATTTCCAAAATCTCACTTTTTACACTTTTTTTCAGGGATTTTTTAGAGGTAGTAAATGTATGATTTCTTAACTTACTTTACGTATGCTGCATAAATAGTAATAATGTTGAATTTTATGCCAATATTTGTAGTTTTGCAATATTTTGATTAGTTTAGCTGCTACAACATTTCTATGAAATGTGAGGCAACTGTCCCAATTTACCCTGCACGCCATTTATTACCCCATTTGAAAGTACTTCAAGCCAAATAACTAATTGTCATTTCAAAACTTAAAATGCATGATGGCAGACACTACCCATAAATGAGGTAAAAACACCAATTCTTGCACATGCAGTCATATTTTCTGTTTAATGGCTATTACCTACATAATTTATTTCATAAACAATATATAAAAAGACATCATAATTTTAATTTTTGCCTACAATTTTTGAAAATTTCAAATATAACAATAGTTTTTATATTTTAACCATGATTTTTCAGTGTCTAATTTCCAATATTCTAGTTGCCTAAAAATTTCAACAGCTCACAGCCTCACACAACAGATATTTAATATTACATTTTTAGGCTAGTTTATTTTCTAATTATTCTATTATGCACAATACTTGTAACTTATTACAATGAGTAACTCAGTACTGTACCTCTAGACTGTAGTGTTCAGTGTTGAGAACTTGAGCATGTTAAAATTTAATTAGATCATTGCAACAGGGATGGACAATTTAAATCACAATCTTAAGTCAATAAAATCTTACCTCTTGCTTACAAAATCTTGAGGAAACCATATTACTCAATACTTTCTAGTTTCTACTCAATCTACTGTAGGGTGTAACCGTGTATAGGTAGGAATTAAAAGTTAATACTTAAATTAATTTAAGTAGGTGGTGCTGTGGTTATAGTAGGAATTAAAGTAGGTGGTGCCGTGGTTATAGTAGGAATTAAAGTAGGTTATAGTAGGAATTAAAAGTTGAAAGTTAAGACGTCTTCAAGAACAGACTAGACAAAGCTATGCAGATGCATAGCCTATGTTCAGTCTTAAATTAAAATGCCTAGCAGGCTGGCACCTTACTGACCAGGCAATAAGTCCAGCAGCTATCTCAATTCTCAATCAATCGTCATTCATGGAAAGATCAGGTTACAAAGGCCGGATCCCTTGTGAATCAAGTCACGAAAAGAATAAGAATAGGCAACAGGCCATGGGCCTATTTCTTCAGTGACGACACTTCTATTCTATACTATAAGTATAACACAGCAACGGTGATGGTACTGATGGACGATTTAAATCACATTATAAAAAAGAAAATGCCTTACCTCTTGATTACAAGATATCAAGGAAACGTAGACTTTGATAACCATTTTGTTTGACACAGACAATAGATATCAAACCAGTAGCCAATGAGCTTTTTCAAGGCACTAGCCACACGCACACCACACCTGTCACTCTCAGAGCCGATGTTAGACTGAGTCTGCAGTGTTCTCACTGCAGTGTTGCCAGGTCTTTTCTCGGCGAGGATACCAGATTGCCTAGCTCAAAATACCGGAAATATACCAAAAAATCTATTCTTCAAAAGCAGACTATTACCGCCAAATCTAATGAAATTATTCGTCAGCAACGTTGGTTATAAAAAGAAAAAAAAGTATCTTGTGTACTGTGCATTTATCTAACTTGACGATAATCAGCCAAATTTAACACGTTATATTTTTCCCTCTGTTTGGATTATTTTGACACTTTTATTTTCCTGTGTTTAATTACATTGTCACGTTTTCCGTTTTTTATCAGTGCCGCACTCCTCCCCTTCGCTCAACATGAGCAAGCCGCGGAAAGAGGTCATCTTCCTTTTGCTTATTTTCGTACATGCTTGCATATTGCATTTATCTAACATTTCGGGTGTGATCGCTTGTTGCGGCTAAGCAGATAGCTTTTGGTCCGAATAAGGACTCCAGTACCTTAGTTAAAATTTATTTCGTTGCTTGTTTTTCACATAAGTGACTTGTGAAAACATTCGCTCCACGAATGCATTGGAGACAGGTCAAAGTAGACGAGTGATGCAATAGGAAGCCAGTTCAAGATCAGTGAAATATTGAATGGCACCCCAGAATGCAAGTGGCACTCCAATAAGTGGCACACTATAATTCAAAATCACCATACAAAAATGGTGGAGCTTGCGTCGCAGAGATCGGTTCGTCAACCTCACTCGTCCTAGGCCATATCATCACTGATCAGTAATTAATCAAGGATTATCACTCTCGTGCTTATATTGCACTAAGCCCCTTTGGTTAAATGTTAACAATTAGATTGGGGTTTTTTCATCAAGCGGTAAACTTGCGGTTCCAAAAAATGACGGAAACCTCTAGTCGCGCCGCTCTGAAGGTAATCTATATAATCCACGCCTACGTTGGAGGAAGTTCAAACTTCAGAGGTGGAATTTAATGCAGTAAGTCAAGAAATACCAGATTGAGGCATATATACCATATCTAAATATTCACACCAGACACCATCTGAAAATGCCAGATTTGTGAAATCTGGTATAGAAATATACCATCTGGCAACGCTGGTCACTCTGCACGGTGCACCGACTGTGACGGACTGTCAGAGTTTCGGTGCGGGACTTCACCATTTGACCAATTTCAGCTAATTTATCTTTAGCTGGTAGTAATTGTTGTTAAATATCTATGCTGTTTTTATCAATACATCAATAAAAATCTTCATCTGAAATTGAAATTTCCTTCACCATAACTCTTTTATTACAAAGCTTACAAATATTTTGTTACCCATTTTACACTGTTTGTAAATAATAATCGTCATAATGAACCTCAAGGAAAAGTGAAGCAATTAGTTGAGTTTTTTCATTAAAAAATAGTTCATTGCTAATATCCAACCCCACATTATGTATATCAGTCCTCGGCAACATCCTTTTCCTGTCATATACTGTGGACGTGTTGCACATAATTGATTCACATAGTTTAAACCCTCAAATTTTCACCGATAACACCCAAATTTATGTTTGTGCGCCTGCGCCAGGTGACGATGCAGCCTTGCAGGACCGGATGTCTGTTTGCATGGATGCCGTCTCAGACTGGATGCGCTCCAACCGGCCCAACCTCAATGCATCAAAAACTGCCTTTATTTGGTTTACGATTGCTCGGCACCAGCTTCAGCTTCCGGCCAACCCAGTTCGCGTGGGCAAGGAGTTCGTCATGCCTGCATCTTTGGAACGAAACCTGGGCATTCTGCAGGACTTGGAACTTTCTATGAACAATCGCATTGTCAAAGGCACTACCGCTTGTTTTGGCGATCTACGACGACAGTCCAGATTGGACTGTGGTAATGACACACTCCATTGCCTTCCGACCACGGTACTTAATAAACTGCAGCCAGCAAGGGGCGCTGCTGCACAGGCAAGGGGCTATAAGCGAAAATTCAACCACGTGACGCCCATATTGCGCGATCTTCACTGCCTACGCATACAGCAGCGCACGCAGTTCAAGGTCGCCATTATGACGTTCCGATGTCTCGACGGTTTTGTGACGCCTATCTCAAAGAATATCTGCAGCACGAGACGGATCTGCCTTCTACTAGACGACTGCGTTCGTCATCAAAAGCGGACCTCGTTTAAACTTGTGTAACGTGCTCTCGAAGTTAGTCTCAACCAGACGCCACGATAACTGCTTTGTAGAATATAATAATAATAATAAATAAAAAATCTTGATCATACCTGAAGTAGATTCAAGCTCAGTTTGATTTTACTTTACAACATTTACAAAAGCGCACTCATATAGGTTATACACACGAAATAATATTACTTTTCAGTTTGTCATCCGTTACCATAAACGACAAAGCTTCCATCAGGTTCGACTCTCTCTCTCTCAATGCCTCTTGGACACTTTTACGGCCGTACTTGCTGCCGGTCTTGCGGCTGGTCTCTATCTAATTAAGTGTTCGAGAGGTTCTCACTTCAGTTCACATTAGATTGAAATGTCACAAAAGAAAAATATTAGGGCATGGTGGCCCAGTGTTTACATATTAGGGTACCAAGATTGAGGCTGTGAGTCGTGGATCTGATCATTACAGCTTCCTGTGACATTTCGGGTCAAAATCGGCGAGGTGACAGGACGCTCGGTGGCGGCCAAGCAGAGAAATATTACAGCAGTTAGTTGCATGTTCGAGACCTGCCACAAGCTATGAAAATTCTGCGACTTTAAGAATTGGCGACGTGTCTTTCGGTCTGAACGAACATATTGTCATTGTAAAATAAAGAATAAGCAATTCCTTAATTTAAATGACTGCTTCGCATAGGCGGCATAATTTTTTACCTGTCAATCAATGCTGACATCGCTAAATATTACAATTTGCACCGCCAATAGCTAAGTAAAGGAATTTAATATCAAGGTAAAGCCCTCATAAGTCAATATCTCGCACCACAATTAAATAAACCAGCATGTTTTCAATAGTTCTTTATACGGCTACTGCCCCTCAGGGGGGGCTTCTGACGCGTGTCTGTGCGCGTCAGAAGTGACAAGTCCTATGGGATTTCGCGCTCCTAGGGGGATTGTTCCTGAGCGCCCCACCGCTGAGCTCGCTGTGTCTGACTGTAGGTCTCAGTTGTGGGGTAAAGTTATTACGTAGGCAAGATTCCTTACATTTCCCTTCTGTCTCTCTCGTGCGGGTGGCCGACGTCCCGTGTAAGCGACCTATTGTTCGAGTGTCTTCGTTTCTGTTGCTTTTCACCTGTCCCTCCTTGTCACTTCGTCTCTTTGAGATGCTAACGCTGCTTCTTTCGAGCCAGCTTCACCGGGCTGGCAATCGAGACCTTCCGCCCCTTGTGGGTGATGATTAATTTGAGATATTGAATAATTGAGACCTTCCGCCTCGCTGGCGATGTTACATTTTGACCTCCGGTGAGAAATAGCTTGATAGCTGAAGCGCTAGCAAACAATCATACTACTACTACTTATACGGCTACTGGCGTCGCAATTTTTCAACAGAAGAGTGGCAAGGAAGTCGGCAGCCGCGGCCTTTAATTCCGGCGCATGCACTCCAGCTGAGCTGCTACCAATTCTTCAAATTGCAAACAAGAATGGAACTTAAACTTTTGGCATTGTATTATTTTTAGTGTCGGACTTAACTCCACTGCGAAATTATTTTCCAGCTGCGTAATTTTGTTTTGGGGGACCCATTAGCAAAATTCGCGTTTCAAAAACTTTAGTTTTGTTAGCTTTCGTGGTTTTGTTCCGTACAGTAACTTATATTCGCAACGAGCGGCCCAGTGGACAAAATATTGCGTTCCACGTGACTTGTAAAGCCTTTTTGAGCTCATAAGACTCCGTAGTCACATTAACTGAAAGATTCGTGGCTTGGCAGTGCGCCTCGTTAAAGCTCATGGCGGTGCTCAAAGTGGTAAACACCAACTCTGCTGAGATATACGACCCAGGCTCAGGCCATTATCATCATAAAGCATAATAACCTGCCGTCACAGGTGCGTCTGGGATCTATTTTTGTAGGGACTATATTTTCCATACAAACTAGGCGCTCCTCTTGTCAGATCGCTAGGTGATGGAACTCAAACGCCATTTCATCTGCAACCAAACTTGAAAGATTTCAAGGTTCATGCATCCATTTTTTCACAAGTAATTGGCAGCGCAGTCATGAGGCTATAAACTGATTCTTATATTCATGTTATTTTCTATATCGATGTAACCGTGGCGCTTTAATTTTATTTATTTTGCTGACAATTTTTATATTTTGTTGCTATATATAAATGCTACACAAAATGCGTAAAAATTTAGCGTCCTCCTTTACAGCGATAAGTTATTGTTTTAATTTCCATACAAGCAGCAGGAGTGCGATGACAAAAGAAATGAGAAGGCCAGTCGCCAAATGGTGCTGCATAGTTTTCTTAACGCGAACAAAAAGCAGAATAGAAATTGTTGTATGACACTTTAGAGACATACGATTGTTTCATCTTATGCTGATAATAAGTTTAATAATTATTCCGTATTTTTGAAATACGCTGAATAAATACAATTTTCGCCATTAATGCATCGCTATGATTGGTCTGAAACCTCTTTCCAGCATGAATATAATTCTTGCAATCCTCTGCAACCTTTCTGATTTATACGGACAACTAATTAATTATGGCTTCGAAAATAAGAGGAAAATCTCGGGTTATTTGTGTTATGGAATTCTTATAACATCGGAATCTATCTTCAAAACACATGAATAGAAAAGTTTTGCAACGTGTTCATGAATCTGATACATTTATTTCCAAATGGAACAAATCATCGACTCAAAAGTCAGCTACTGCATATTTAAAAATTTAGCTCGCGTGGAAGTAG
The DNA here is from genome assembly GCF_000764305.2 of Hyalella azteca. Classification (NCBI taxonomy): domain Eukaryota; kingdom Metazoa; phylum Arthropoda; class Malacostraca; order Amphipoda; family Hyalellidae; genus Hyalella; species Hyalella azteca. The sequence continues at coordinate 75,667 of NW_025944223.1, read as the reverse complement.
CATAGTCTAGTTAAAGAAGATACAAATGCTGATTTTAAACTAAAATCTGATTGATTTGACACTACAAGTATGATTGATCGGACTCGTCTCTTCGTGGAACAAAAAAAAAACAGACACATGCATATATAGTATAGGAATAATTTGTATAATATACACATATCACTTTGTATATGAACTCAGGCAAGTGTTCCTCAGCAGGCCATGTGTGGTATCGCCTGTGATGAAGCTAGCAATATTTGCTGACAGGAGCAACAAAGCTTGAGGATCTCCCAAGCTTCAAGTCAACCCAAGCTTTTTCGTTTCCCTGTTTTTGGGCGCAACTCTGCGCCGTTTTTTTTTTTTGAGCTCAACTTTGCAATCTTTCGTCCTTTTAGAGCTGGGCGAACGCCAGCGTTTGTTCAGCTTTTGGTCGCTGCCGAGACTCCGTCCCTCGACACACTCGATCATAAATTTGTGGCGAATTATTGACGGCCACTCAAAAGCCAGGGTTTGGCCGTGCTTGATTTTCCTCGTATTCATTGCAGGGTGGGATAAACTTGAGCTGACCGGTAGGTAGGTATTCTAAAGGTACATGTAGCTCTTCGTCGTTCTTCCTCCAGCAAGTTTTCATCAATATATTTTGGGTCAGGTGCTGTCACTGACAAAAGGTTGAATAGCTCACGGTCTTCCGACTCAGAAATACAGAAATAGGAACAAATGCTTCAGTTGTCCTCTGATAATGTAGTTCTAAGATAAGGGAGAATAATATAAAATAGACTTTTTTTAAATCGTCCAGCAGAGGAAAGAGCATTGATTCCATACGTGAGAGGAGGTTATTCCACGACTGGAAAATAGGCATGCCGTTACTCCAGAGTTCTACGCGCCTTACCCCTGCAGGTAAATGAGCCTCATCATTTTCATCGGACGAACAATTCTAGGCTGTTCGCTTCGTTACATTCATGAAACAATGAATAACTCACTTGATGCTTCACTGAAAACTTGTAATAATTTTCTTATCATTACAAGTTTACTTAACTCCGTAAGTAATTTTCAGCATATTCGTATATTGCCATTATAAAATAAAGAATGAGTTCTTTCCTAATCTAAATCCTTAGCCTTCGCGTAGGTGGCATAATTTTGTATCTGTCTGGACAGCTTTCCGGAGCAGGTGTCCGGCAGCGATACAACTCATTCAAGTCATAGTACTTCTTTTATATGCCTTTTTCTTTGAATTTCACGTTTTCTTTTTTTTTGGAAAATTTTACACCAATAAAAAGTCGTAGATTTCTATTTTATATATCTGTACCAAGTTACAAAATGATCCGTCCGTAATGGAAGGGAATAATCACTGGTACTCATAACAAGATCGATAACCTGCCAGCGTATATCATCATCTGTTTCCGCGTGGTTGTTAAATAAAACCCGTCGCAAGCTACTTGAGCATTCATCCTCGAAGGGTAAATTATAGCTTTCTAACTCCATGAGCCATCATAAGGCAAGCCTTATGAAGTTATATTCTATCCGCGGCAAGCTTTATGAAGGAAGACTAAAGATTATGAAGCTTCCACGCCTCAGTTATCGACGTCTGCGTAGTGACCTCATTGAAGTATACAAGTATAACTACTGGTGGATACAACGTCCCAGAAGTAGTCCTAGTATTTGAAACAAGAACCAACACCAGGGGCACACTCACTAATGACCAGCATTAAACCACTAATGATCTCTCACCGAGAACACGTCAGGGAACCGCAGTCGAGACGGCGTCTCTAGTCTCTACGGTCCCCAAGTCTCTCACTCCCTCCACCGCGCCGGTGATCAGAAGAGTTAATTCGCCGCTGCGCAGCAATGGCTACCCAGGGTGTCATGGCGCCCTGTAAATTTCGCCGATTAAACTTCTTGCGTACCTTGCAATTATTTCCCGATTGCTACTTGAGGCGAGTGCAGGCCAGAGACTCCGTGCGTCGTGGGTGTAGTTGTGACTTCGACGATCGACTAATGACGTACGAGCTTGGGAGGGAATTTTCTGTTTATGTAGTTGGTTTTTCGTTATTCCTCAATAATTACAGTCAATAATTAATTTATTTTTTAGTTCGTAGTTTGTGCGTTGAATTTTTAGATGAAAATGCGTTTCAAAGTTAAATAATGCGTTCGAAGATAAAACTCGAGCCAATAATGTTTTGGGATAGTCCTGAGCAAAGTGAAGAAAATCAATAGTCTTTACCGAAATCCGCATGATTTTGTAATTTACTAGAAAAAAAGTACTTAAATCTTCTGCTATAAATTTGTCAGCACATCATTATAACATAGCCTAAGATAATTTAACCTAGAACTAGATCAATAAACCTTAACCAAAGGGACAGGGTGGCCCAGTGGTTAAAGTTCAGAAGCAAGATAGGATAGGAGGTGCGGGGTCGATCTCCAGCTCTGGAATTACGTCTTCATATCAGCAATTACGCCACACGTAAGCCGCTACGTGCACTTAGCGATGTTTTGATAATACGGCCCCTGGTATCGCGCTTCACCTTCCGCGGCCTCACTTCATCGCGGGTCTCAAGTAATGTTAATAAGAAAAATCATTCACGAATATTCATTGGTTTCCGAGGAAGTCGATTGGCTGTAAGAGAACGGGTAAGGCTTGCAAACGCTCAAAATAATGAAAACTTGTGTCGATCATTTCCTAATCGAATTCCTCATCCCACTATCAGTTAATCAATTCCTCATCGCGGATTTCACATACTGCGGCCGAGGTGAATGTAACGCCCGCGATAAGTGAGGGATCCATATAGCTTATTTTGTTTAAAAACTGACTGTATTCTATAAATGAATAAGCAAATATTACTTAGAATATGTTAAATTTTTCATACCAACTTCCCGTTGTTGAAAAAATTTTCAGCTACAAATCTTTCTTTCGCCACCAAATCTGTCCAAAATGCGTAAAGAGTTATGTGAGGAGAACGAATTCTCCAAGGCAAGATTCAGTTATTGAATAAGCTAGCTCCCGAAGTTCTGAGTCTCTCTTTATGAAACTTGGTCCGAAGTTTGGGATGAGTTGAAGGACCCAGCGGCAGCGCCGCAAGCTTCCGAGTCGGTTGGCGCTTGTCAGCTCAGAGGTCGTCAGTGCGCACGCGGACGTGAGTGGAGTAGCAGTGTGACTTCTATCATCGCGGTTTCGTGAGCGGCGAACTTGGAGTGCGTTCTTGCCATAGCCTATTCCCTTTCTAACTTCAATCAAAGAGCACTTATTGGATAAGCACCCTCGTATATTATTCCTTAATATAAGTTGTTATGAAGTGTGAATCAGCCAAAGTTTTGTTATCAAGGTTTTTGACCAAAAGCATGAGCTGCAGGCCCATCGCGACCCTAATAAACCACTTTAGAGGCCGCATCACGCACTATGGAGGCAGTAAAGCAGGCGTATGAGCTTTGGAGCTGCTAATGTGTCAAATGATCTCACACTCTGCTTTACGATGTTCCAAACTCGTCTCTAATTTAATTCAAATTATTACATCAGTGCATTGTATTATTATGCTCTTAGCTGCTATGCTGTACTCGAAAGTTTTTTGAGTTTGCATTTGGCTAAAATTTTACTGCGAGTGAGTTCTACGAGTTCAAAAAACTTTATTTTTGTTCAAAAACGTTCAAATATCAAAAACGTTTGATATTTGAAATAATTAGGTATTTTTTCAAACAATTATACCTTTAGTCGTATTTTGACTGAATTATTCTGCCTATTTTCAAATGTCATTCGATAGTTATTTGTCCAATGATCCATTTAAAATAAATTTATGACAGAATAATCTAAAGATTTTGGCTTTCCTGTCAACTTTCATTTTATATTATATACGAGTTGAATCATACTTAAAAAATATTTTGATGGGAATAAACTTCTGCGTTATTAGAGCGTACAATGTAGGTACGTTTGAACCCTGCAAATGCGAACAATGTTCGACTAGAGCAGTAGTGCTACTTCTAGGTGTGGTCATCTCCGTTGGCGTAAGTGGTATCGTAAACGCAACTATTTAATTTGAGAAATTATCGTTAGGTATTATCTAAACTCTAAGGTACACAACTAAATGACACATAGCGATATAGGTAAGTGCTGGTCCTTATTTTAAATTTTTTATTTCATTGTTCACAAATCTAACTTAATATTCCCCATAATTTTGATGTTAAAAAGTTCTTCAGTTAGCCGAGAATTTCAGCATCACAATGCGCAATCGTTCAGGCTTGTCGGTAAAAGATTTTCGTATGTCTCGTCTTTGCTCATATCGTCTGAAAATTGCGTCTAAAATCTGTCCTGAAAAGGGAAAAATATGATAACTGCACCTCTTGTTTATCTTAGAGCTTTATTGAAAATTTTCTTACAAACAAGATTGTGGTGAGTTGATACCTAATCGAAACTTTTGTTTGAAAACGTTTGCTCCACCTTAACCCGTTCCGTATGTATCGAGATGCAATTTTAAAAATCTTTAATTTTGGTATTCACATTGTTGTAGAGCTGTTAACTTAATCTGCAACTGGCAATTTTTTCACAATAAAGCAGCCTAGTATTTTTTATTCCTCCAACAAATTCAGTAAAGCTGGAGGTTCTGATGAACAAAGAGAATTATTCCACAGAGCTCTGCTCCCGCTCACCCCCTCAGATCAAATGGCCGTCCGCAGGCATTTTCAGTGGCCCAGCCTTTGAATTTCCATAGCCTTCCCTGGTCCTCTTCGCTTCACTCCCCGCATTCATTTGCCTGTACAATTTGCATGCTGTTCCGACACTTCCCACGCAAATATTTTCCGTAGGCGTAGGCGAGACTGAACCTCGGCGTGTTTTGCCTCATTTTCAGCAGAATAAGTCCAGGTACTTGTCGCTGAAAACTGCAATCTTCTTGCGTAAGATGTCAAGGGAGCTCCAAGGTGCAATATCCTTGAGACGGCGTCGACTGTTTGCTGGCTGTTGAGCCGCAATGGCGGTGCATCTTGTGTTGTATTTGGTAATGCATGAAAGACAGTTTTGGCGGGTAACATTATACTGAAGCTCATGCAGGACCCCTCGTCTGCTCAAAAGAAGACAGCTGAGGGTCCCATGAATAATGCAAGCATCAGGTTCGCTGATTTACATCACGGATTACGAAGGCTTCGCGTAATGGTGACCAAGTCCTAAGCTAACGCCCATGCCATCATCACCTCGCTGAGACTGGGTAGAAATTCTCGACTCCTGTGATCCGCATGAAGAGTCTTCATGGCTTTTTTTTATTCCCGAGGCTTTGATATTTTTTATATGTATCGATTTAGGTTTTTTGTTGGTTTGTACGCTCAATATTCCAGTGTTGATTGGGGGCGCACATCTTTTATTAATCAAGAACCCGGAATAAAATTGCTTACCACTTCGGCTCACTTGACTCATGTTTAGCTTGCACTGTATTTGAGTAGAATGTGGAATAGGTTTGATTACTGTAGCTATTGGATTTCAACTCGCTCATCAGATACGGATTGTAGATTTTCACAATATAATAAGATTGTTGTAGCTAAAATTGGGAATATGTAGAGTTTAGATTGCAGAATCGATATTCACTTATTTAATGATTAAATAATGTTCAATCATAGATACAAGGATGACTCGAAAAAAACTATTCAGTCAATTATTCTTTTGAACAAACTTTATTTGACCAGAATCACAAGAATAATTTATTTAGCGTCCTCTAGAATATTTCAGTTTTTGCATGGGGACCGAGAAAGCCATTAGACACGAAGACATTAACCATCCTACGACGACGCTTGGTTCCGGGCCCTGAGAGCTTCAATTCTCAGTTTGCTGAGCAGGCATCTTTCTCCGGAAACTGCGACATTCAAACCCGAACCTCGCTGTCAGAGCCATGCGAGAGTTGTGTGTTTCTATAGCGACACTACCCGGTCATCAGAGTGACATGATTCATATTGTACGACGCAGTCAACCTTCATAAACGGGCTTAAAAACCGTTCAAATTTAAACGTGTGCATTTACTTTCCCATTCAACGCAATTACTCATTTGTCAGCTGTTACATCAATCGTGGTGAGTGCTATTCGTATCCAATGACCGGGTAACTAAGGTTACCGTCACATGACAAAAGGTAAAATCATGTTAAAGCGGACAAAAAAGTTTGGGAAGAAGCAGAGGGAAATAACGTTAAATTTGCAATGCCCGAATGGAAGCTCACACAGTACACTATTTCCTAGCTTAGTTTCCCATGTGGCGACAAAAGCGATAAGCTTTCACTAATAGATTGCGGTGCTGTCAATGAACAAAACTATTCACAACCAGATTTCATCTCCTTTACGTGATGTCCTCATTTACCCACGGTAAATGAGTTAGTATGATTTCGCACGTTGACCGAAATTCCTATAGCCACTCCTGTGCTGTACTACTCACTCCGCTGAGCATCAGTCTCGACACCACTCCGCTGAGCATCAGTCTCGACACCACTTGGCAGAGCATCAGTCATGACACCACTCCGCTGAACATCAGTCTCGACACCACTTGGCAGAGCATCAGTCATGATAACACTTGGCAGAGCATCAGTCATGACACCACTTGGCAGAGCATCAGTCTCGACACCACCCTCTGCCAAGCTGCAGATAACACTTGATCTAATGCAGAACTCTTTGCTCCGGAGACTCAATAATAACTTCAAAGCATTAATGTAATCGTAAATCAAGAGCTCTATCACTCCAGTTTTCCTATTCAATTTGTGGATAACATACGGACAAATCCGAACTTGGGGTTATTTGGAAACCTCGGCCGACCTTTAAATTTGTGAGAAATTCGGCCTCAAAACTTCATGTTGCTGGAAACTGGATTACGGTCAAATCAGGCTTGCCTAAGAACTATAATTCTCGCATAATGCCTTCTGAACTTTAATTCTCGCACAACTTTCATTCTCGATCCGAATGTCTTCAGTATTCGCAACAAGAACACATGTCATCCAGACATATAAACGCTCCTGCACTCTCTGCCATATCCGACACACAAGCACGAATGTCTTCATCATTCTCAGCAAGAACACGTCATCCAGACATCCCCACGCTCCTACATTCACTTCAGAATATCTACACCCGTCGCCTGCAGTTCTGCGATAGATCGTTCCTTTATAACAGCGTTTGTTGACAGTTTAAGGACGTCTTTTATCATCAAATTGGAGATATTGCTGAGTTGACTTTCCTTTGATCGGAAATTAAGGCGGGAAATTGGGGTGCAGTGAGATCAGCTCGAGCGAAATCGCCGCACGAAATAGGTATTGCTTTCGGCAAACTTGGGGCATTTGAGGTTGAATACAAACACTAAAAATGATTACAAATTCGAGATTGTAGTCACGTGTTCAATTTTACATCCAATTACATCCATAATGCCGAACAATTTGGACTTTATTTTTCCTCATCATAAGAAAAATTCTGTTGCAAAATCGTGTTTCCGGACGGGAAATAAAAGTTGATATCTAGTATTTAGCAGACGTAAAAATTATACGAGTACGATTAAATATCAATTGCAACAAGACATAAGGGATTAAAAAGGAAGAATTTATCTTTGACGACATATTCATTTGGTACTAATAGCTTGGAAATAAGAAAAAAAAATAGCCTGGCCCGGAGCAATCTTCTTATGAGTTGGTTCTCCGCAATTTTATCTGGATTACGTCTCATATAAAAAAGTTAATATAATTGGGAAGTTCAAGAGTGTCAGAAAAACTTAACATTATCGTAAGTGATATGATCATTAAAGTTTCAGCATCTCTTTTCCAATCTTCATTCGTGTTTTGATGTTTTCAATTCAGTTCGGTGAAGAATTTGCAATAATCGTAATTACGCTAGCCGATCTCCATAACACACCGCAGATGCAGCGTACCACTTGATTTTCAGTTTACTCGCTTTTTTGGCTGTTTTAATTGCGGAAATTAAAATTAGACAGCTATTTCTACGAGCTAAGAATACAGTTAATTTGATAATACTAATAATAGTACGTTAAAATATAGAGCTAGTCACAGAGAATGAAGCGTTTATGGCAGAGAGGAGAAAGCGTTTATGGCGGAGAGGTGCAAGCGTTTATGGCAGAGAGGTGCAAGCGTTTATGACGGAGAGGTGCAAGCGTTTATTGCAGAGAGGAGAAAGCGTTTTTGGCGGAGAGGTGCAAGCGTTTATGGCGGAGAGGTGCAAGCGTTTATGGCGGAGAGGTGCAAGCGTTTATGGCGGAGAGGTGCAAGCGAAACTTTGCGCTGGCGCGACAACAACGTCGGCCGTCACGTTTATCCGTGTTGCAATTTGTGGGCGTCATTCAGAAGAGTGGACAATATTTGTGAACTATTGTTGGAATTAAACAAAGAGTGACAAAGACGTCGTAACATTTAGCTGCAACTGTCTTTGTGTCGAGTTATGATGAACTTAACGAACACTGAGCAAACGAATACGCGAACTGAAGACATATAGCTAATGGACATTGTAGGTTGTTCAGATCATGTTCAATATTTTTCTTATTCAAATCTTACTCTCTACGGCCCTCTTAAATATATTTGATCGCGCAAACCGTAGATAATTATACATTTTTCAACGATTAAGTCAAGCTTCGGTAGCCAGATCCCATGAGGCGATTTTCCCGTATTTATCATGTAAATTCCCTTGATGTTAGCGTAAATATTTACCTTAATAAATGTTTTAAAACAAATAATGTACTAGCTTTTCGAGGTAATGAAATAATAACGAACAATATTGCAAATTTGTTAGTCGTGTGAAGTGTTCATGGAGTCAACATCGTAGTCCATCCAGCAGGACAAGCCCCGACGCCCCTGCTATGGCTATATGAGACGGTCACACGCGCCTCATCAACATTCTGGACCGAGACACTCGCCAGCCTCGCGGGATACTTCGTCTGACGTGACCGCGTGAAGAACACCTCACGGCCTCACTTTACCTCAAGCGTCTCTAAACTTTATCTGTAGTTTTTGACCAACCCTTCTTCAAAATCATAAGTATTATACATAACTGACTTATATGATACACCGAGCTACTTTTCACTATTGTTCCATTGGTGCTTCTTTGCTTATGAGATTTATAAGTGTAAGTTTACGATTGTTAGTAGTAGTTTTTAGTAGTAGTAGTTCGTATAGTAGTTTTTATTATTATTTGTCACGAAGCTGTTGTTTCATGTGCATATAACTTCACTAAGGGATCACCGCGTGTCTGTGGATGTCGTAACGTTTTTAAGTCCTAAAATTAATAAATTTAACACGCATTATCAAAATCCCCATTCATCAGCGATTTGATTAATTTTAGCATTTCCAAGATGTTTCCTTAAAGACAGACTGTTGAATTTGGAAACTTGAATCACAATGTGCATCATCATCACCGCATTTTTATTGAGCCGTATTAATATTGAACAAATTCTGAAGACACCAGCAAAACTTTATCCGTCGCACTGAGTCCGATTCTTTACAGGACTTTTTTCATATTAACAGACAATTTCTGAAAGTATCTTCTTCAGCGCCACTTTTTTTCTCCTGTCAAAGCCAGTTTGCCTAAAAAATTATCTTTCACGCTGTTGCTGAGTACGTGGCAGTCGAGTGATCCATACAGTGTAACTGCAGGGCCACATGCAGCGCCTTGCATGTGGTTGTTCCGTGCGCCAGAGTCTGCACTGAACGCAACATTAAATTACCATTAGGGTTCTTGAAGGCAGCTGCCCAAAAGCGTCCAATTAACAAAGTAGCTGAAATTAGCTATTTCTGCTGGTGCGAATTTCTGCCGTTAGTTCTCCGCCAAAAATGGCGCAGGAGCGTTACATCAACACGGTCAGCGTCACCGGGCTTTTACCGGCGAATTTTTCGCTCATGAAAAGAAGTAGGATTAAAGATGCACCCTTTATCACGACTGCCAGGCGATGCTGGTGCAAAAAGTACGGCCCTGGCGAAGATAAGTAGCAAATATTAGCCAGGCTTCGTTTGTTTGCAGGCAGGATGTGCGCTATTGAAGAATTTTGCCATTGTGAGGGGGCATCGTGTAGTTCAGCTGCAGAACAAGTGCATTAGGCGAGGCTTGACTTGAATTTTAAGCGCTTGTGCTCTCTCATTCTCTTGATGCACTTCATTCTCTTGAGCCCTTCTCCTAAGCACTCACTTCATTTCTAAATCTCCAGCGCTTGATCGGTTTATTGTCTCGTCGAAAATGCATCATTGCTGGCGGTTTTCATCAGCTTGAGTGCAATGAGGACGGTCGAGAGCTACCATGAGGGCTATTTTAAAAAGCGAGTCATGTTTTGAGGCGTAGCAGATGCTGCACTGGATGGAGATGCCAGTGCAAGACGTTTGATGTGATGCACTTATCAACTGCTGATAAATTATATACGCTGTAGTCTTATATTCCTCACCTGTGACTGATCCTTTTAAACTTAAGCTGCTCTTGTGATTTGTTGAAGAGACTCGGAGAATCTCTTCCTTGCTGCCTCTCACTGTACGGACCTCGTGCGTCATAATGATCTTATATATAAGCTCATTTCGGCCAGCATCATCGACACGTCGCACCCAAATTAGATTCCTCCTCTTCAATGAGATGTTCGGCGAAGCAATGTCGCTCCGCCGTCCTCGTCGGTCCCTGCCAGCTCGACCATATCGCTAACTTTGTCCTCGTTAGCTCCTTATTAAGAAACTTGGCTAAAATAGAGAAAATTTCGCGCTCGAAATTTTAATGTGTCTCAGTTTCCCCGGTGACTTTCAGCGACCTAAAAAGCTGGCAATCAGAACGCGACCATGACAGCGACCATTTCAGTCTCACTACGCGCCTGGCAATTCTGCATGTCATCATCACCCATGGTGCACGCAGGGACGATAAGCTTCCCCTTGTCAGGTCGAGTGTCCAGAAATTAATTATTGGGGCGAACGAGCCTGCATTTCAAATGAAGCACGAGATATTTCGTTGCACGCATGTGGAACGTTGCTGACAATGCATGTAATTTATTTCAACCTTCGCTGTCGTTCCACAGGATAATAATCGACATGATTGCTATTCTACAGTCAAAGTGTCATTTAAATTCAGAATCAAATTTTGCTTGCATAATTTTCTGTCTATAGGAATTTTGTACTACTCCAGCAAGCAATTTTTTGTAATTATTGTTCGATTGCCATAAAATTTATCACTTTTTGCAGTTTCTCTCTAATTGAATGCATGTAGGAAGCTAGATTGATTTCTATCGTAGAAGATTTTGTGAAAATCATTCAGAAAATTCTCACAAATAAACAAGCTATCTGATATCAGGGCTGAAGTTTCTATTATTTGTCATGAAGTATGATTAAATTTGTGTGAGTGATTTATTCCAATTCTTCTCAATTAATTGTCATCCAGAAAAATGTAGCTTTGAGAAGCAAGAAATATGACGCGCGGATAACGCAGCGGATTTGGTCTAGAAAATCATTACTACGCTCAAATTATTAATAGAGCATGAAGTATGAAACAAGCAGAACTTTCTCATCCAGCGGTCTATGAAAATGTAAAGTTTTGAGGCTTGCAGGCAGCTCACCGTAGTCCCTCCTTCACTAAACGCGGTGCTGCAGCTCACCGGCTTTACAAGGAGTCCGGCGTTGCATTCTAAGCTTTTGCTGCGTCAGCATCTCGGCGGGAATGTTGAGGCATAATACTTGATCCGCGTAAATCACGTCCGTGTTATAGATGTCCATCGAATGGCCGCCTATTGTCCGTAAAAATCATGTCACCGTGAGGTCTGCCGCGGTTGCTCCAGGCGGCCAACTTGTCGCACGCGCTCCTCACCTTTATTGGAAATTAAAGGCGACTCACAGGCGCCTTTAATTGAACGATAGTCCGCATTGATAAGTTCGTATGCAGTACTAATAATAAGACTATATATGAAATTTTTGTGGCGCGGAATGTTTCATTATTTGGCGCCTGATTTCATTTACACTGTACCAAATTGCATCAGTGACCAAGGCATCGACTAGATGGTACATTGTGATAGTTGTTGTGAGCTTGGATTAGATAGTGTATTGCATTATTATATTATATATGGCATATGTAGATTAATTAGATGTTACGGTATTTTTTTGCAATTGAACAGTTTATTGCATCCCCATATAAGGCTCCTATTAGACGATGTGTTTTAGTTGGCCTAATTTGAGGAAACTGCGGATTTTGAATTGAAACACCATATTGAATGTTCAGTCGATGACCTCTCCATGTTCTAATATACGGCTGCAATGCTCTATTATTTACGACAAAGATTGTGTATAATCCACTTCATTGTGGTTATTTTAATGACGAATTGGGACACGTGGACGTCAAACGTTTCCCGTACATTCGCCTGTTGGGGCTGCGGGTCAAATACTTCATCCCAGCGGCTTCTTTAAGTCCCACAAACAAGCCTCGTAACTTTGATCAAAGCCCCAGCAATTATTTCTCGCTGACTCTGAGCTCTGGCAGAAAGCAGGAGTTACTGCGCCATTGTGGGGGCAGCCTGCCGCGACCGCTCCTGCTTCTGCTGTTGCCGAGGAGTGCGCTTAACGAACATCTGGGGCGACCAACCGTAATCGGAGGAAGAAGGAATAATTCAATAATATCTAATAGATTGGTTACTTTTGACTTCAATTTCACATTTTGATTAATTTGATTACACTATTTACAATAAATGTCTAGGCTATTTTTATGCTGCGGCAAATTGGCTTCCGTGAATGTCAGCTGCATTTCATTGTACCGCTACAGTAGGTGGGACTGCCTATATTCTTCTCTAAACTCAAGAGCGCTACTCGAAACAATCCCCACTTGAGCTCACGTTTCCTCGTCAGTTTTCTAGAGTCCGCGCAATATTTACCTCCAGCGTCACGTTTCAAACGTTGCAGATGTTGGGCACCGTAAAACTCTCAGGTTATTCAATCACGCGAGTGGAAATAAAAGGCAAAGCTGCTTCATCAATAGCTTAGGCTTATACGAGGGTTCCTGACTTGTCAGACTTCGATTGAGGGCATCAAATTTTATTGGCCTGAACCTGACGCCCTTGCGCCTTGACGAGGTTGGGGCATGACTGGCTCGCCACGCGAAGCATTTGCTTCATAGGCAACATGAAACTACGCATTTCATGTTCATCGCTGAGTATAATTTGTGAAGCAAATTATACTCAGGGCAGCGTATTTTCGTATTTTTTTTAATTTTTATTATCGTATTTTCGTATTTTTTTATTTTCTAATCAAGGGCAGCGTATTTTCGTTGTTAAGTATTTCACGCTGCTGCGCGCTTTAAATTACGTATGTCAAGTAACGAATAATCAGGACAAAACGAGTGCTATTCAACACAAAAAAATGTTTACTATGGAGCCATTTCATTCAATGAGGATCTGCTAAGCAGTGTTGATTATTGTCCTATGATGAAAACAACGTCCTAATCTGAACCCTGCACGCGATGTCTGAATTGCAATCACAACGTTTAAAGGTTTTTTTCGTAGCTGCCTGCTAAATAATTTGCTTATTCGAAAATTTTCTGAATGACGATTAAAACTGCTCAAAAATATGGCTAAGAATATCGAAAGATGCATCTTCAGGTCTATTGTTCATTTTTATTTTCGATGAACCATTTCATATATTTACGTTTCGCGTCTAACACTCTTACCACGCGCACTGTCTCATTCTAATATTTTTCTTCACACTCGTCATCAACATTTGATATTCTAATCTCATTTTTGTTCAGCAGATAAGTACAGCGACAGGAAAATCAGTATCAAATTATAAAAACTCTACAGCCAAGCTCCGAGCTATGCCGTGAGACCAAACACCACCGTACAGCCTTGCCGTACCAAATACGTACCGTACAAACACGTACACGTTGTCGTACCGTTCAGCATTGCCGTACCTTAATTGCCGTACCAAACACCGTACATTGCCGTTTGGTCTCAAACACGCACAGCCTTGCAGTGAGACCTAACACCATTACGCGACTCCATATAAGCATTGCGCAATATCGAGTTACTTTGACTACGGCTCAAATAAAAAAAAAACTGTTTTAGAAGCAGGGCTCCCTACGAAATGTTAAAAAACATAGCAACAAAATGGCAGAAAGGCTTATGGTCAAAGTTAACATAGCAACACATTATAGACTTGATGCGTCATGACGATGACTGCGGTTATGTGATAACCAGTGGGAGTTGAGGCAGGCCTGTTGATGGCAGAGCCACAAAATATGTGAGCTTCTTCCAAGAAAATCCTTCGATGCCGGCAATTTAACGAGTCTCGTGGTCGAGACTTTTCTCGACAGCCAAGATCTTGGTCACTAAATATCACGGCATGAAATGTATCTATGATTCCTGAGCGAGTTTTAGTGCTCAGAAAGTTCGAGGGATTAGACGAAGGCGTTCTGGAAATACCGGGCACGGATTCCTTACCAATGAGAGTTACTTTCAGTTTTGGAGCTACGTTTTAAGCAGTTCTCATATTAATCGTTAAAATTTATTTCTGTTTTTCGTACGTATTCTCATTTCTTGTGATTTGGTTTATATCTTAAATTTTACTAGTGAGCTCAGAGTTGTATAAAAGATAATTTTAAAGAAGATAATTTTATTTCACTATTAAAACTTACATTCTTACATGTAATGCATGTATTTGTTGATGTCAAGCGTGCTCGCTGTGGCTCCTAGAATACTTGTTCATTCTTAGTTATCAGTGGGAAAAAATGACGCATTACAGCGAGATATTTAAATACTGGGAGCAAAGTCCGTATATTTAGCTGACTAGGTCAAAGGTAACTTGGTCTGCACCTTTTGAACCCCATGTTTTATCCACGTGTCGCAACCCTTAAGACTTTACCAAATAAATGTTTTACTGAAAGATCTTGAGGTTAAAAGCTCTAGCAACCCAGCATACATCTCATCAATACCAGAAAAGCCAGCTCATGATTAATAATAATGAAATATAATGTATATATAATATATACGCAATATAATGTAATATAAATAATTATATTCTATCGCATGAGAGCTAATCAGCATGAGACAGAAAATTACTCAGTCATAATCATAAAGACGATCTTTTAAGCCAGCTCATGATTAATAATCATGAAATATAATGTATATATAATATATACATAATATAATGTAATATAAATAATTATATTCTATCGCATGAGAGCTAATCAACATGAGACAGAAAATTTCTCAGTGATCATCATAAAGACGATCTTTGTAATTCATCATCATGAACAAATAAAATTAGTAACTGTTTATCGTAGAAACCGAAATTTCTGTAACTGATTACCGTGAAAAAATCTTGTTGATTATAATATAAGCGGAATGTTTGTATCTGATTATAATATAAACAGAATGATTGTATCTGATTATCATGTAAATAAAATTAATACGTGAATTCGAGCAAACAGAAAAGTTTAAGCCAATTTTCATTCGAAATATGTTTCTCATTCTCACTCACCCTAGTCTATGTTGGTTGCTAGGATGCGCGCCAGGGAGCCTAATTGCAAATGTCACTCTTAATCAGAGCGGTGATTTTTCACCGCGGCAAGAAAGTACTGCAATGTTCTGAAATTATATACCTGCTGCTAGGCGTCGATCAGGCCGCCCTGTCGTACATAAATACCTCATGATTTATCTACAAATTTGACAAGAGGTGCTAGTAAGAAACACAAATTTATTTCCACACAGAACACTTGAAAGGAATATTAAAAATATTGAAAGAAATCCAGTAGCTTCAGAATTAGAATTGCCATAAAAATTGTTCCCTGAACACCAACTCTTTCAATTGTTCGAAGATCTTGGCCAATTAATGGGGTTTTAATTTAAGTAGAGAACTTTATTTACAAAGCGAAGCAATATGTTAATTTTGTATGTCAATCGTATGTAAGTGAAAAGATTGTTAATGGGGCATTTAAATGAAAATTCGTAGCATAATCTTGTTGGCGCATGTTTTTCTTCACTATTTGGCTTCGAAACTCTCATTCAAATTTTTCGGAAGCCAGTAAAATCACGATGTAAAGATTTGAATTGTTCGGTTGAAATCGTCCTTATTTTCAGGATTGTTATACCGAACAAATGCGTCGTTGCGACGATGTTTTGTAGATGTGTGCGACGCAAGAAACGCTCAATATTCCGCCGCGGGCTTAAGTTGCATCGTCGCTGATCCCTCAGTAAGCGGCTTAACTTGGACCGCATAGAATCACTTGCAAAGAAATAAAAGTTATATTGTTTGGTTGATAGAAAATGAAATTGTTATTATTAGAATCTTTTGAAATCTTTGCGCGCAGCTGGTTTGGCCGAAAGTTCATGAGAAATACTTAGTTTTTTGAATAGCATAGAATGCGCGATAGTAAACAAAATAAAGCTGTCTCTATTTTGTTATGAAAAAATATCATCTTTTTCATACTTGAGTAGCAGTCAGAAGAATTATGCAGTTTCTTCAAATATTTTCTTTTCTCGGCACAGATATGCTTCATGATTTTGCATAGGGAGTGACGACAACGTTGCTCAGTGACAATTTTGAATACAATTATATGCTTCTTTAATTTTGCAACAGGCAATTATGTAGAAGCATGATCCAAAAAAAAAAAAAATAGCCATGTATCTGGTATTTGTGCCACAAAAATCGTGTTCCGAGAGTAACAGTAGCTCACTTGTACACTTTAATATTAATATCGTGTTGTAAATCGAAGGCTGCGTATTATAAATTTCATCATGCATTTCCCTAACACGAGGCGTCTGCAGGTTCGTGGGCATTTCACGTCAATTCATGAGCACTACACATCAATCATTTCTTGTTTTCGAGACTTCGTGTTAAAGTTCGAGCGAATTACAGGATCAATGGCTTCGGAAGTGATGCTAATCCAGGCGTCAACATCACTAATTGAGGTGTCTCCAGATCTATGGCTTGTATAGCCCATGTTTGATGCTTTGACCAGACTACCGCGCATCACAATGAGCTGCATATACATATGGGGCGACTCTTAACTTGCTGGTTGTAATTCTGCACGCTTTTCGAAAAATTAATGTGTCATATTGTCCAAATAGTGATATACGTTCTGCAAGTAGCACTGCTATACATTTTTGCCAGGCCAAAAAATTTTATAGCATCATCTTGAACAATCATCGGGAGTTTCGTTAAGTGCTAATGGGCCTATTTCTTCAGTGCTGACACTTCTATTCTACTTAATTGTATAAGATTTTCTCTTTTATTACCGAAGAAAGGCGAAATTGCATCAAGAATTCACTAAATGATTATTCTCTGCGATTACAATGATTTTATGGAGTTTCTTATGAAAATTTATACCGCAGTTCATGTTTAGCGGTATGGAATTATTTGCATTTGATGTAATTCGCCATCGTGTATTTGGGTCAATATGAATGCTGGCAACAATATAGATTCATGATAGAGTGTAGAAGCTCCCGGTTCTTAATTAAGTGCAGTAAAACATTGTATGGTAGAAAATAGAGATTAAAAGAATTTTTGAAACAATTCAATTATTAAAGGTTTATTATAGATCCTCAAAGTCGACAATTTAGTACAAATGATTGCATTAAAAATTGATATTCTAACTGAAACAACTTTCACTCTAGCTTTTATTGTGCATTCACGCATATTGTGGCTGTCCTGTACAACAGCATTTATTTTCCTGTCTAGTATTAAGTTCTCTTTATGTGTATTTTTCTTCATTAACCTAATGGCAACACTCTATAGGAACCATTCATTAGCCGCCACATCTCGCACGTCAGTTGTTCTTTATCTCGACACGTGCGACGACTAGGTTATTTGGTGTTATGTCCTTTATAAATTTTTGAATATACCACTATGAAATATTACTTAAGAAATATCATGACTTGGTTATATGTACATTTATGTTCCTTTATTTCTGTCATTTGTTTAGCACGCAGCTATCACTCAGTGTGCTAGTAAGACTGTTCAATGTATAAGGGACATCTTTCATTCAGGAATGGGAAAAGTAGGGGCCAAGCACATACGTAAGTCAATTTCGTGATGAATTCAAGAAGTTCTTCCTTATTGCCATATTTGTCATTGTGATCATATTTGGTATATTATTTAATTTCCAATCAGATTTAGCTACTTTTTGATTCCTTTGTATGGTCATTATTTTCAGATCCACTGCGTTTTGAGGTGCGATTAAAACATAAAATCCAAATGCGTCTTAAACTCGACTCGACTCGACTCGAATCGAATCGACTCGACTTAATCTTTCCGCTGGCTTAGCCAAATAAAGTTTGTGCCAGCGTTAGTGGCGAAATTATTATTAAATAACAATGACCTTTGTATTTGACTCCTGACACCTCAGACTGATATATATTCATACGAATACAATTGAATTATGTTGAGTGTGAAAGGTCTCTTATAACTGTAATCAAAGTTATAAACGGTGATGCTAACTGCATATAGTGAAAACTAGTGTTCGTTGAATGCCTTCAAAATCTGAGTCAGGGGTGAATGAGGGGAGAAGTGAAACGACCGCCTCTTTGAGGGGAGAAGTGAAACGACCGCCTCTTTTAGAATATAATAGAATAGAAGTGTCGGCACTGAAGAAATAGGCCCATGGCCTGTTGCCGATTCTTATAATTATTCATGACTTGATTTACTAGGATCCGGCCTTTGGAACCCGATCTTTCCATAACTTACGATTGATTGAGATAGCTGCTGGACTTATTGCCTGGTCCGTAAGGTGCTAGGCATTTTAAGACTGAATTATTCAGCTGCTAAATAGCAGCTACTTTGGGTAGTTCCATGGTGAAAAATATAAGAGTCAAATGACACACGAAGTCAGTGGCGGGTCAGCCCGCCCCATGCTTACCCTGCTCATTCACTTGCATGAGTTCTTAGCTCGACCGTGGCAAGTCCCACGCCTGAGCCCTGACTCTGTATGGGTATGGTTAACGACCAATTACCTCCGATCAAAAACATGATCATTAATTTTGATCATTTACCCCGATTGACCGAGCACTCCAAATATTTATTATCCACCACCGTCAGTAAAGTTTAGAAACTATTCGTTACTTGAAAAGATAAGCGGACTTAATCTAGTGCGAGTGCCATGTTGGAACATGCCTCTTTGGGATATATCATTGATTTAAATTTTTGAAATACGATCCAGAACAGAGGTGCTCACCTTCATTGATCAACGCAAAGCTATAAGGTTCTTTATACATTTCCTTACTCAATTCTCGAAACTCGGCATGGTGAATATCGCAAGTAATGTAATCACTGTGAATATTCTTCATATCGATGAAAGGTAACTCGAATAGAATTAATAAATTTGAATACGTTCTAATGGTTTGTTTAGGTAATTTGTGATAGTTTTGCGATAAGTAAATAGAGCTACAGTTATTATGTCTTCCACATGTGTAAACAACTATCAGCAGGATTTTTATTCCTTTTTTGTAGCAATATAATTAAAAATGAATAAATTTTTATCCTGCGAATCTATGTCACTTGAATCAGGTACAGAAGCAGTATTCCCAAAGTATTCGATTGCACATTTTTGTTGAGGTCCTTTGGGAAAGTTTTTAACATTCATCAATATTCCAATTGCCGTTGGCAAAAAAAAAATAAATGATTTCAGACTTATTATATCTCTGAGCGCATGCATTTTTAACAACTTATATTCAGGCTGATGAGCTGATTTGTTGTAAATGAAAAGATTGTTTAATTCAATAAAGTTCTCCAATAGCAACTTCAGTCGCAATGACTTTTTTCCGCAGTTCGATCGCCCTTTTATGAGACACGTAAAACTTGGAAAAGAAAACACAAAATGGTTTTTGTGTTTTTTTATATTGTCGTCTTTCCACTTATAGAGCGTTTCTTAAAGTTTTATTTCTAAAATCCTTTTCAATGTTTGATCTAATAAATTCACTGAAATTTGAGGCTGATTTTTTTTCGGTGGAGAGATGATGAATGTCATATAAAGCGAATATTGACAACATCAATCTGCGGCTTATTAATACTTCCAGAATTTAACATCACCTCTCCTCATCTGTTATAAGAAATTTTATTAAGCTTTTGTGTCCTCACAGGCTGCCTTAAATGACAATAGCGTGTAAATGAACTACCCTCTATTAACTTTAATTTACCAGCATCATGAATCACTCTGTATCTTTGAATATTTTCAATGGGCTCATCACACCGCAATTCAGCAACAGGGAGCTGTGCTGATATCTCTCTGACTTGCAATGTGGCAGTCAAATTAATTCAATAAACTGATCAAACGTGTGCATGAGCAGTGTGTTACAAACATGTTGTAAAACTATTGAGAATTTCGGAGGCTTGCAACTAAAATGAAAATGTTAAAATAATATATTGAGTTGTATTTTCCTTAAAATGTTAATTCATGACTAAGTAAAGTATGAGTTGTTTAAAAATCATTTAAATCTATGGAAATTCTTTCGGCAATCACGGTCAATGAGTATTCCGAGCAGCTCCAGCTTTTGCAGCCTTCGAGAAGCAAGAGAATGTTTAGAGGCCAGTCTCGATGCCGTGCCACGCAGCCGCTCTTTCTTTCCTATTTCTTTTCTGTTTCTATTTCTGTTTTTATTTCTATTGCTATTCTATTTCTATTCTATTTCTGTTTTTATTTCTATTCTATTTATATTCCTATTTCTATTCCATTTCTATTTCTATTCTATTCTATTTCTTGTAGTGTGGAGGCTGCTAGCAAGCACTTGCAGTAAATGAGCTTCCACTCCCGACCAAATCCCCTCGCCGAGAACAAAAACATTTGTTTTCATTTTGGTAATTTTGGGACAACTTGGTTCGGTTACGACTACTTCCGAGAAATTTACACAAGAAAATGTCGTTCTGCTGGATTTTTTTCTGTAACGACTGCAGATTCATCTGGATTTTTTTGCCTTATTTGAGGCGTTTGTATTAACGAAACTGACCAAGTGCCTGGTTCGTATCATTATAGTTCAGGACCAACATAGTGGTTAGTTTTTTAGATGGGTGAAGAGGAGATTTTTGTTGCAACAGTAATTATTTCTGTGAGCTTCTATTCTATCTTGATAAATATCTGAGATGTATTGCAACAATTGAGAATTCATGTGCTGTTGGGCTGTTGAAAATCTTTCAGTCATTGAGCATCCGTACGCAGTGGACACAATGCACATAGTGAAAGCATCCATCACTATGCAGTTGTTGCTGTACCCACGATTTTCTCATCGATGTACGAGCTACGACATTGCTTTTTGTATGCATACAAAGCACCGGTCTTTCTTATTTCTGAAAAAAGAACGCCGCCCGGTTCAATAAGTTTCAACTCATTTATTCCTCAAAAGCAGGTTCGAATATTTTTTAGAATTAAATTGAAAAGAAAAAGCTTCAAGAAGATGATTCGATATTAAATAGCTCATGTAATTTAAGAATTTGATTTGAAATACAGATTATGAAATAAGATGAAGCCCATGTATGCGCTTATCACGGCGATCAAACGACGAATGTCAAAATCGGTACATTTCAATTGAGTAATGAAGGAATGTGGTTAAATAATTTAGTTACGTAAGATGAGAAGTGAATAATAAACGAACTAGCCTAGGGATGCAGCTGTAGCCTCACTTCCACGTCGCAACTATCGGGTGCTCCAAACTGTAGAGCCCTGGGCGCGGGATAGGGACTGCACATTAGGACTTTATTAGGACTGCAGTACCCTGGGCGCGGGATAGGGACTACACATTAGGACTTTATTAGGACTGCAGTACCCTGGGCGTTGGATGGGGACTGCAGTATACAATGCAGTAATGTGACGCTTGTCCTTCGATCAAAATTAATTTCTAGTAGGTAGCTGTTTTTCATAGTCTTAAGTTATTCCACTATGATCGTCTGAATTCACGTACAACCTAAAAACTTTAGATTCGTTGATTCTAGCTTTCTGGCTCGTTGATTCTCAAGCTTTCATTTCACTTGATTNCTACACATAAGCCTGTCTCTTATACACATCTAGATGTGTATAAGAGACAGAGATTGTGATGCAGAGCGCGTATGCTTCGTCACCAGGTGCCCCGCTATAAACTTGTAGGCGATCTGTCGCTAAAACGCTCATGGGAAATAAGCCAAACGTCACGATACGACGGGAATTGTTTTAATCTAAGAATATTAATTAAGTCCTTAAATTCGAAATGAATTAAAGAAATTACGATATTCCCATGCGTCTGATATTATAATATAATTATTGTCGATTAAAATCACCTGGAAACGTACTTTAAATGTTTCTGTAACGCTGCCGAGGAATATAAAGAGGGTGGACAATACTATCGTGAGCCAATAACATAAGTAGCTTAATAATGTAGTGATTAGATTCTTAATTCGTGGTGCAATGTGCATTATAACATAATTTATTACAATGGAAAGTAGCCACAGCCTTCCAGCCATGCAACATTCCACTTTTCTGACAAAAAGTTCTGTATGTTTACATTTCATTGCACCTCGCATACGCCTATATTTGGCTACAATTAAGTACGTTGTGTGTGTCGATGTTTTTGATGTTGTAGTGCAGTCTTCAATGCGAAAGGCTCGAATTTCTGGTGGAAACTCGCAATTGCTACGCAATAAAAAACAGCAATTGACGTGGAATGCTGCAGTGGCAAGAAGCGCGCGCCCCTGGGATTGCTCTCGCTGAAAGCCTTCCAGGCTGCAATCTTTCCAGCCTGGAGCTAGAAAAATTGTACAGGTTGATTTTCCTTATAAAACACGGGCTTTCGGCGCCATCAGCGATACATGAGCAGCAGTTCACGAAATCACGAGTAAAAAATAGAACTCTCGTATTTGCCATCCAGAAAAAATTTGCTAAAGGCCATTTCGCACATTTCTGGCACTCGCCAGAATTACCGCCTTGAACCACCGCCGTATCACTTATTTTGACCTACGTATTATTTTCAATGTATGATTAGTTAGCATTATCTCATTTTACATCATTTGGACTAACATAATTTAATTACTCTTTAATCATGTATTATATATAATTATATATAATAAAAGAATAACCTGAAGCAAACAAGAGATCGTCTAAAATTCCATATTTTTCACCGGAGGCAGCGGAAATTTCCTCGCTTCTTCTTCGAAAGGTAAAACTTAGCCGCTCGTTGAGCCCTGACAAAAAAGAACTCGATATTGAGTTGCGAAAGAAAAATACGTGGGGGGAAAGCGTGGAGCGAGCAAGATAATGACGGCCCTCTGAGGGCTGTTGCTCTGTGTCTGCGAGAGGGGAAAACGCCCGCTGGCTCTTGTCCTCGGCAGGGAAATTGGGCAGATATTTGGAGGGAAATTTGGGGAGGTTTTTAGATCAGGATATTCAATCAAGAATTGCTTTCAAAATCTTTAAAATTTGTTTTTTCAGTCTTAAAGCAGCCAGAAAACTTTCAGCCTATAAAAGTGTGATCTGATCCTATCAAACGTGTTCATTAATAATGCCTCACTTTAGTTTACTCCATTTGAGATCCTGATAAATTAGGCTATAATTTCTAAAGGCGTTCCATTAAATCTAAGCCCTGCCTGTAACGTGATTGTAGCTCACAGTCTTTTCTCGCTTAACAGCATCATCGAGCAGTCGAAATTTTGTAGACAATATTGCCTTCAAAAACCATAATAAAAACGATGACATGGATAACGATAATATAATCAGAGAGTATCCACCACTCGCACGTTTCACCATCTAACAGAATGTCGAGCTTCCTCCGATTCCACAAACAACATTCATCATTTAGCCATCAGTCCCTTGAGTCCGGCGACCGAGGTAGCAGCCGGTCATGGATCACCATCAGCATCAGGGCTTCCATGCATTAGGCCGCGCGACCAACCACTTCGCCTGCAAGTGCATATACAGTGGACTGTGGTCCACTTACTCGTACTAGTGAAATTATTTGTAATTGTAATTAAGGAACTAAGTAATTCCTTATTTGAAGTTGGAAGTTACAAAGCATTTAGGTATTACTTATTATATCTAGAAGTAAGAAAATTTCACCTGAATTATTCTGTAATTTATATGAATATTTTATGCTAAGTCAAAAATACATTGAACATGGATTTAACCGTCATCTCCTATTTGTAATTTGTAAATCCGAAGTTATTTGTACTCCAATTTTAGCTACGTGATTCGTTTTAATTTCCCTATCGTTTTATACGTATCATAAAACGGATACATCTCCTAAAAGAGCATTTATCGTTTAGGTTTACATTTAATATTGTCGGCGGTGCACCGTAGACCAGTAAAGTTTTGTGTTTAAGAATGCTGACTGCTATTGAGATATGACTTTAGCTTCTTTTCAGTTGATTTTGGAATCACTCCAAATACGCGAATACGACCTAATTTATTTTTCGCTATAAAAGAGACGCCGAGGTAGTTTTGAAGATTCTCCTTGTTCATCTCCATTGCAGTAAGAAAATAAAATAAAAGAACCTGTTTAAACAAAACCAACTTGACAGAAAATAGTATTCTGTTCTGCATTATATAATTCTTTGAAACATTTTTTTATGATTTTAAGAGTTATGAGGCTAGTTAACAGAAAAAATAGGTCTATGATTTTCTAAAAGACATGCACGTTTTTTCCTCCACGGCTCAAAAACACATAAGCTTCTAAAGAGTTTAATAAATTTTTACCTATCTAACCACAAGAAAAGCTTCAACTCCCAAACAAGCGTACATTTTTAAATGGTTGATTCAAAACAGACAAATACACCAGCAGAGTTCCAGCCGCATGTGAGCAGCATATGTTAATAAAAGAACTGCTTGTCTGTCTGTCTGTCTGTCTGCTACAAATCTTACAATCAATATTTAACACACTTCTACCTGTCCAATCGATCTGAAATTTGGCACACTTGCATAAAGTTGGAGACAATGCATGAATCAATATACAGAATATATAATTTTATCAATTAAAAAAATTTTTTTTCGTTATTAAAAAATTAAAAAATAATTTCATCTTCCACAAATCTTATAATCCATATATGAGACAATTTGACCTGTCCAATTGATCTGAAATTTTCTACAATTGCATAAAATCAGAGACAATGCATGAATCAATTGACAGAATGAATAATTTTGAAAATTTACAAAATTTTGATATCTCAAAAAAATTTTGATAAATAATTTTTTTTCAATATTTGGAAATAAAATTAGAAATTCATTGTACGTGTGTAACATGCAAGACACTGTATTGTTCAGAAGTGTTGTCTTTAAAAAGTAATTTTTAAATGCATATTATTAAATGGTTGATTCAAAACAGACAAATACACTAGCAGAGTTCCAGCCGCATGTGAGCAGCATATGTTAATAAAAGAACTGCGATGAAACCATCAAACTATGGAATGACTTGTGATCTCGTATTATTTCTGAGTCATGCAGCGGCGCAGCGAAATGGTGACAAAATTATATTTTGAAAAAAAAGTTCTTGTCGTAATTTATATTGAAATAAATAAACCAAATTAACCTATCTTAATGCGCACTTAAAGTTGCGAAGCGTGAGGAGCTATACACATGGCCGTAGCTAGGAACGTAAAACCTTCCCTTCTGTAAGGAGGTAACGACTCAAAACTTCCCGTGGAAATGTGCCGAGCTAAACTTGTCCTGAAAACTTCTACGGGACTTGCAGGGACATGCGAAAGTCCCGTGACTTGAAGGGAGAAATTTGCGAACTGACCTAAACGTATTCAAAGAATATATGGCGAGTTCTCATGTCCTTGGTTTTTAAATTATTACTTCAACAAGATTAATCTTAAAGTTTTAAAATAAGTTTCAAAATGCATGACAATAAGATGCAGCCTAAGTTTATGGCTTCATGCATGCTGAACGCTTCTCTCGTTGAATTTTGGTCAATTTTCTGTTTGTGATGTACGGAAAACTAAAACTTTGTTGTAACTTTGATGTACGGAAAGCTATATTGTTGGACAAATGCTGCTGGCCGCGAGGCGACGGCAGTTTTGTCGACGTCGCGTGGAACGACGTAAATCTGAGGCGGCTTTTCAGTTTCTTAAGGATGCACTGGGTCTGGGATGGCATGCTCCGCCATGGTTCGTAAATCGCTTCAATTCGGTTAAGTAATTCTCAACCACGTGAGCTCTAACCGAAGAGTTTTTTGCTGAGGTCCAAACTTAAAGATCATTTTACTAGAGCGTTGAAATGACTGCAAGAATCATTGAACGCGCATAGGGAACTCTCATGAATATTGCTCTCGTGGTCTCCGCAAACGTTCACAGCACTAATATTGCGCAGAAGCCGTAAAGTGAGATAAAGCTAAAAAAAGACATAAAAATGCGAATAAACTTCACCATTCGGGCGAATGTGATGAGGTTACACGAGATGCTTCTTGCTACGGTGTGGTCGCGGTTGGCTACCGTGCAATGCGTGGCACTTCAGCTGCTCGAATTTAGTTCTTTTGCCATTTTTGAGGAGCTCGTATAGGCTGGCACGAGAGCTCTTGGCTCGCTCGTGCTACACATGATCGTCGGGTTCAGCCTCACTTGAGCGCCTCATGTTTACCTCTCAGAACTTCCACGAGGGCGAGACGAAGCGAGGACTTCCAGCTGGCCTCTAAGCGGACATTTTACAGCTACTGCATTTGCAAGATTCTTGAATCTGTGTAAAATATTCCAGGTGTTTGAGAAAAATGTTTAGGAGTTATTTACGTTTTTTTGAAGTAACGTAATATTTCCTTAAAATTTGGGCCGTTTATTGTTTGAAACTTGAAATAATATATGCAGTTTTCCATAATCAATTCCATTCATAAATTAGCTTGATAAATATTAATACTTCTGGCAGGCGACAAAATCCACGCAAGTTTCATTATTGCCGAGGTCACAATTTAGACAATATTCGCACTATTGACATTGTATTCAGAATTGGCCATACTCTCACCGTTGACTCTATGTTCTCACTCTAGATAGTGCTTTCATTTTGTCGAGTTTTTACAATACTCTCACTATTCGAAGCTGGCCGCAAGTAACGGAAGCCACTGTTTCCGATTTTCGTGACGACTTTTTTACATTGTGTGTCAAAAAAAACTGCTACATTAAGCGACTAACTTCAAGTCATGAAAAATGCTTTTAATGGACTTCATATATTCCTTATCAAGGATCAAACATTGATTAGGTTAAGGAAAGTTAAACGATTGGATGATTGGTTTCATTATCAATATTTTATTATTGATCGACAATTGCTTCTATTTAGTCAGGTTGCGTCCGTAGCGTCTTGGTCTTTACTCGGAGTATTCGCGTATATAAGTTCTCGCATGAAATAGGATACGGCAAAAATCGTACAGTGAGAGGGTTGCAATGAAACACTGGTACCTACGTTCAATATGAAACTAGAAATTGAAGTTTACATCATACGGAGGCCAAAATGTTAACATCATTGGCGTACTTCTGCTGCTGGTGATCGTGACCGTACCACTACTGACGACAACTGTGACTGTTTCGTGTTGATGACCGTTCCGATGATAATTGTTGCTCAGTTCTCGTAACCTTTCATCTTCTGATTGCCGGTGTTATAATCGTTGGACTTCTCTTGGCCTCTCGTGTTGTCTGACGGCTAATTCACAACCGTAGCAATGAATGTTGACTGTACAAATAAACAAAGATACGGCCGTTACTCATAGATTTCTGACGTTATTATATCGGACTCATATTAGTATGAATGTCTCACAGATCCGTGATGGTGTTCTTTCTGACCCCGCCGGCCGACGACCGGGGCCGTCGTCACCTACGTCTGCGGAGATGACNTGCCGCTGAATTCCTGTCTCTTATACACATCTAGATGTGTATAAGAGACAGGCTCAACATCGCTAGGGCCTTCTCCACAACTATACGGTATATAAGCTATGTTTACTAAACTATAGTCAGAATTACCTACGCTTTATGCACATTTTACTTTCTCTATTACTAAAATCTACTGATGAAGCTTGTCAGAAATTCTCACAAGTTTCCTTTCCAGTCTCATTGCATGCTGTGAAGTTCAGTTCGTAAGTAGACCTCATTTCGTTCCGTAAATGAACGCTCAAAATTTTAATATAACGTCACAATTGAAATTATTCATTTGCTAATGTATAATTTTTAACGCCTGAGGGACTATGGAAGTTTTTGTTCTGTTCCTAAGGCCAAGAATATTCTTTTTGAACGTCTTCCTCAAATTTGAGGTAAAAATGATCATGTCTCAATATAGAACTAATTTCCGATAATAGAAACTCTGCCGCAGTCCCGAACTGCTCCCTCGGAATGCCCCCCTGGGAAATTCGGAGGCACTGCGCTGTTGTGAGGATATTTTACAGGATAAAATGAGCAGATAAAAATAAAATGTGTACGGCAAGAAGAATATGGGACCGGTAGCTGCTGCACAGTTGGTGAAAAGCAAGTGTGAAAAGCACCCTCCAGTGGTTTCCTGAACATATTCTGTTAGTGAGGGTGAACTTCGTTCATTTCTTATGAATAAATCATGATATTGGTATGGTGAAAGCCACATTTTTTTTACAACTTTAGGGATTATTCTTTAGAAGTAGGTTAACTTCAAAGATTGTTCAGTATTATAAATACGAATTCATCTAGCGTGTACCGAATTTCAATAAGTTTCATGACAATGGCATTGGCTTAAGGTGATTTAGTATACGGCTTATTTGTTCCAAACTTCTCACTTACTACGCACTAACTTCTTAAAAAATTGCAGTAATGCGTGTCTTTTTCAATGGCTTTTTGTAATATTTTTTTCAATGGCTTTTGCAAAATAATTGCGACAACTGGTCATCTTCCTGAAATTTAGTACAATTTTCATTCGAAATTAATTCAAATTAATGTGGGGCTTTGACTACTTTCTTACTTTAATAAGCAACAAAGCTTAAACGCTTGTTGAGGAAACTATTACCAGACGAATTTAAACACTCCTACTTCCCTACGCTCATGAGCGTTGTAGCTTAAATGCTTGATGATGAATTATCGCGCAATCATCCGTGCGCTGCTACAAGAATCTGACGTGACATACCAACCTCATGTTCACTGGTAAGCTTACCCGGAGAAAATCTTGCATTGATTAAATGAAAATTTCTTAGCCAGTCCAATAGCCTTCGCATTCAACTTGCGAAGTAAAAAACTATCATCACTGCAGAGATTTAAATTGATGATAATTTTAATTAAATATTTCCTAATCATTCAAAATTTTTCTAACATTTTGTTATCACTCAAAATCTATTTTTTACTTGTAATTAATCAAGATTTATGTAATAGTTTGTAATCACTAAAGATCTTATCACTTTATTTACAGCTCCAAAAGCTTTTGCGAAAAATTAATTAGAACGGTGTGGGTTTTCAACGTTAAAAAAATTAAGTCCTTGCTTCTTTAAATTTTACTTCAATTTTATGGCTTTCACAAGCGCACTCGTGATTAGTTCCCTCCTTTCTTATGACACCCCCACCCTCCCACACTCTTTCCTCATTAACGCGCGTGTTTTTTTCCGCCTAAGGACGTAAAACATATTAATTACTCACGTTCGAATGAAATACGAATATTAAATGCAGAAATACACAGCCCTTATTTCTATCCTTGTTCGAATGAAGAATTATTTTTTCATTCAAAATTTAATTCAAGGACGTAACTTCTCATTTTCTGCAGGCTTCAGATAAAACTTCGCGGTAAAAATAGTTTCTTTCTTCACTACAGTTCCAAATTAGTGTCCTCAAAATAAGTAATAATTTTTAAAGAATTCTCAAAAGACGTCAGAGCAGGACGTCTGCCGGCAGCTTCACGCTGGCGGCTCAAATGTGTGGGCGACATCACTCTAGCTGTCACAAACTATACTGCTTGAAAAGTTTCATTCGGAGCACCAAATGTTCCATTCTTTTTAGGTCCATCTTGTATCGTGCATTGCATATCACATAGCACATAGCTCATGTTGTTTCTGATTACGAAGAAAATCTGTATAATGTTTTTCTCGGAGCTTAACTAGAGGTTAGGATTGATACGAAGACAGCCAAAGAAATTCTTGTTCGGTGAGGCTTCAATTTATCATATGGTATTGGTGTGACTCAGAATAAAACTGTGCGGGCAACATTATTCCGTTCCTCACTTGGATAATTTCATTTGCAGGATAAAAAATATAATGTTCCTTTACTATTGTACCGTTATTTGCCGTCTAAAAATGTAATTAAAGACAGTCTATTAATTGTACAGGATCATAAATAAATATAATTAATTCAAAATACCTACAGACTTCTGATAAATGAATATCATTTGAATTTCTCCTAATAATGTTCGTTGTTCAAGTTCCAAGGCTTTATAAGTAAGTGTAAGCAAGATCCTAACAGATGGTAATTCTGTCATTCTTTTCGCTAAAGCTTACATTTGAGAAAAATGTGACTGCAAATCATATTGGCGATTACATTGTTTGAAACATGAAAGATACAGGAGAAGAAGATAAACTTCTTCTAAAGAGAATGAAAATGCTTGCTGTCGTTTGAGCTTCCTTACGTTCACTTTTGTGGTTGGAATTGAAAACGGGAGCGTGGAGAACTCTGGTCGTACCCTTGCATATCAGTCAAGTAGGCAGCTAATAGTCATGTATTCAAAAATTTATGTCAGCACCCATACTAAAAGACTAAAATGTATTCAATTGAAATGAAATTAGCTTAAGACAACCAAAGAGACTATCGCTTTCATTTTCAACCCTCTTCATCCCACGCAACTTGAATGTTTTCAATAAGAAAAAATTTGCAAGAACCCTGAAACAGCAACAGAATTATTTATTATGATTTGTGTACATTGGTTTTTAATCAACCTTCATCAAATCAAGATTATTTTTCTCTTCGTTCCCTCTCTCAAGTTTCACAAGATTACCAAATATCTTTTAACACCCTCAACCACAGCCACTTTTGATCATTTCGACAAACCCACAATTGCTAGTGTTAATTTCTCGTCAGTTCTGCCATACTCCCCACCATTACTCCGAGCCACCTCACTCATTCTCAATAACCTCTAGCATAACTCGTCTTAGCTCTTGCAAGACTCACATGCTGGCAACTAGCGCTGCGAAGCTTCTTTCACATCCTATCAAAAATACAACACACATCATCTTTCCCCTCATTCCACTAGTATGTACACCTTGCCTTCACACAATAAAAATATAAGGTCTTTACCTCTGCAAATTATGTTACGAGTACATGCTTGCACTGCGTTAAAGTCCAGAAGTGTATATCACGAAATATACGATTTAAAAAAAATCCGTGCTCTCTTAATCACTGGCCAAGATTTCAAATGTAACACGTCATTTCCGAGAAAAAAAACTCGTTTTTATCGCGAGACGTTTACTTGACAGGAACAAGCTCGCTTCCCGGCGTATTTACCCACCAGAGGCATCTCTTGCTGGCAGGTATAAGGCTAAATGTTCATTACATCGTTCTGCTAATATACCAAGCCTGGACCTCCGGCTCAGCGTAAAGGGCATCAGATGACGCCAGTCATATTTAATGTTATTTGTCCAGCAGCAGTCGACATGGCAGGGCAAGTGTCATCTCCGTAGTGCAAACAAGCTCGTTTGCGCAAAGCCCTCGCATTGTGTGCCCGTAAGCAAACGCTGCTACGCATTACGGTAACTTTTAAATAGCAATTACTTATAACTTGAACACTAATGTATATTATGGAACAAGTTACCATTTCCATTAGATTTTGTTGAATTTGATGGTTAATTTACAATTTATACTCGTCATTAATTATACCTCATCACGCAAACTTTTATCACATACCTTCTAGACATAAATATACCGTTTTCATGAATTAGGCAAATAGAATGAACTCAATAAATTTTTAGTAGCCAATTGGACCTTACAGTGATTTGAAATTAAATATTTCCTGTTTTCCAATCCGCAAACGTCTTTGTCAGCAGTGGTTTTTCATTCATAATTGTTACCGTTCGCCAGGCTTTTTTCGTGAATTATTTCACAGACGCTTATGCAACATTAATTTAGAATGAAATGTTAAATTATTCATAACAATTTATATTCTCCTGAAAAGTTACATTCTATAATCCTATCAAACGATATCGAATTACGTATTTAATATTTTTTCTTTTGCATTTATATTACATACCGAAATGTGGACTCAGATGGAACCAAACTATGCAATATTTTCAGATGCTACTATCTAATTCAACTTGTTTATTTAATAATTTCAATTTAATTGCCTCAATAGATGAAAAATTGCAAATTTTTATGCAACTCCTAAGTGAGAAATAACATAATATATCACCATTTCAAGAAAATTATTCGAAAAACACGAAAATTAAGAGATAATGAGTTCATTAATTAATCTTGAACGCGTATTTGCTGTTGAACTTGTCAAACCAACGCGAAGAGGAAGTACTTTCCGCAAATTTTCTTAAATTGCGCGGAAATTTCGAAGTTTGGCCTCAGAGGAAATGCTAAACTATAAAGGGAAAATGATTAAACTGAAAATTTCAAATTAAAACTACTCAGGGAAAATACTAAACTGAAAATTTCATATCAGAAATAAAACGCCAAAAGGAACCAATAAATTTCCTAAGACAAAATCATCTAGGAAAGAGCAAGAAGTTGCAACTTTGCGAGAAAAATAACCTTATTGGTTCCGAAAAATCTCGAGTGAGAGAAAGCCATCGATGACGTTCCTGTCTGCAGCGTTCCAAACACCTGGCAATAAATCAAGCGACTGTTCTCAACGACTATCGAATTTGCAAAGAATTCCGTCGGGTTTTTTGATGTGGTCCAAAATAATCCATTGCTCTCTTAGACAGTGGTTCAATATTTAAATCGTAAAAGTATGTTGAGTTTAAGTTATTTTCGTTTTGATAGAATCATTCTATATTTTTGGGCGCGGAGTTGAATACCTGCTGAATATTTGAGCAAGTCTAATTTCAGTATGTATTTATGATCATTAGTTTTACCTTAGAGATCAAGTGGGTCGTGACTTTGGATTAATACAATTCCTTTTCAAATACATATACAATCGCTGCTATTTATATCGCATGGAAGAAGATGGGCATTAGTATTAAAAAAGTCACTAAATTGGGTAAAAATTAAATTAATATTAGTCCTGCATCTAATTTCCAGCGAGAAGAGTGTCTATAGTTTCTACTACTGTATGATGTTGAGTGCTACTTTCTTAGTTACGACTTCACCGCTACTTTTTGTTAAGTGAAATATGGCGAACAGTCGGTCATCGGCAAAAATACTGCATCACTTCTGGTCATCTGTCCCGTGCTTGGCGCACGAACGCTGGTGTGCGTCGCGTTGTCTAGCCGCATTGATGTTGTTGTAATCGGTGATAGGTCAGTTTTTCCGGGCCACTGGTAGTTCTACGACCATCACTGGCTCGCTGACCTGCCAGAAGCGCCGGTGTTGCGACACGACTTGGTCACATCTTGCATGATGCAAGCAATTGCTGCTGCTTAGTCGTCGCAGCCTCCTTTCTTTGGAGCAAAGAAGCAATGAAATTATATAAGAATTTTTTTATATATATATTACATTAGTCTTTGTAGTACAAGAAATGTTGCAAAACATACTTTTTGCCAAGTTTTATTTCTTCTTTCATGATAATATATTTTTTTAAATAATGAATCATTCATGGGTAGGTACATTTCAGACAAAATAAATTATTAATACTTTCTTTCTTAGAGATTAAGATCAGCAAGTTCTACTGGTGGGCTAAAAGTCGCTGACCAATATTTTAAAATATTTGTTATTTCTTAATATTTTTTATTGTCATGAAAATTTCAATTTTTTCAGATCCTGAAAATTAATCATGGAGAAATTCAGTACCGTGCATTGTACACAAATTGTGAAATTTTTACTATAAAAATCCAGGCTCAATAATTCAAACCCAGAGAGCTTATCGAAAGCATTTTAATGTTAGAGACAACAACCACAAGCAACCACAAGATTGTTCCGACAAGCTGCAATCTTTAATGGAGCTAAAGGAAAACATCACTAGAGAAATAAGAGAAATAAGCCCAGAAACTTTGAAAAGGTTATGGCAGAAGTAATCGAAATTGCTGCAATTTGTGAAGCAGATGGAAGGCAGTTGCAGGATGTTATTTTTCACGCTTAACGATAAAGTTTCTAAAGTTTATTAAAAGTAAATTAGTGATGATTATAAAATTAAATTTTTTATAATAATAAAATTAAATTTGTGATAGAAAATCAATTTCCATCGCCTTGACTTTATGATACTAAAATTTAAACATATAACTGAAAAAAAGTTATTTACAATTGAAATGGTTCTGTGACTTTCGGCCCACCCTGTACTATTTTGCGGTAATTAGGACATCGTGTATTGAGTATTTTGTACCGAAACCGAACATAAAACTAACTGTGCAGTGTTCACTTGTTTTTTTTTCAGATGTATTGCAGTTATTAACTACTTTTGTGTTAAACAGTACAATTTTGGCTTGTTCTGCTCAATCACTTTACATAAACTGACCAGTGACCATGCTCAGTAGCACCTTGATGTTATAGCAAACCTGATCCTTTACTGAGTCATGCACTAATCAAACCACAAGGACTTTGAATAAGACGCAGTGAGCGCAATGGGTCGCGGGGCGTTGGTTTGGTGCGCAGGCGTTGGAGGAGTTTGGTGCTCCATAATAGCCACGGCTTTACTGCTGGCTGCCCTGGTCTCTCCTTACTGGGCAGTCACGACTGAACCCATTCTCCTTGATGACCCTCATCCTTACTACCCAGACATGTCATTTCGCTTGAATCACCATGCCTTTACGTTTGACAACCAAAAGCTTCACCAACACCAACCTCTTCGTAGCCACGGTTTCCTTTTCCACCCAGAGACATATCCAGTCAATCAGCAAATGTATCGGCCATTGGACGCCTATTCCATGACAACTTTACCGTCACAACAGCAACTGGAATCGTCCAATCGTGACGCGAATAGTTACTTCTCGGCCGGTGAAAAGGCGGACATTGAGGACCAACACCAAAATTTTAATTATAAAGAAGATTACCTGCAAAAATTCTCATCTAGAAGTGAACAATTTCCAGGTTATACTAATCAAGGAGTTTTTCTACAATCAAGCCGCCGCCAGTTGTCAAGGGTGAAAAAACAAGTGGGAACACGAGAAGATCATATAAACCAAGAATCACTTGACCAAAACGAAAGTGCGAGAACAAAATCTTATGTAGTTGTAGAAGATAATAGTGACATTGTTTACAAAGGTGTCAACATAACAGAGTGGATAAATCCGTTCACCCGTCTGAACCGACACAAGTCGACAGATCTTAACTTCAGTCACCGAAACTTAACGAAATTTGCGGCATGGGCTCCGGCAGTCGACGGTGCCGCTGCAGCGAGCTCTTATTCCAGCAATCCGTCTTTTACCACAAATATAAATTTAAAACATAATTTGGAATATGAGTTTCCACTTCCCGAGCCCGGCAGGTCAATTCCTTTGAAGCGTCTAGATGAAAACCTGTCTCCGATTTTCCACCAACGATTAAACGCCCAGTTGCAAAACAAAGAACTCATCAACAATGCTGATGAAAAGACTTCAAATACTCACGATTCGACCCTGAGCCAAGACCCTGAGAGATATACGACTCATGGACCACACTTCTACCAACCTGAAACTCGGGTTCGTTTTAGGCATAAGACTCAGCGACCTGAATTGTGGGACCGATATCGAGATGGAAACTCAAGACTTGAATCTCAAGGCCCAGTGAACACAGATACGCAAGACCAAAAGCTCCGCTATACTGGCAGTTATATTGAGAGCAATTCTGACAGCAATATTGGCAGCAACGCTGGCAGAAATACCGGTAGCCACACCGGCAGGGTGCAATCAGCGGAGCTTTACCAGGACGATTACGATTCAGGCGAGCGGCCTCGCAACGACCACAAGGTGTCGACGGTGGCCTTCATGCTCGGCCTTTGGAGTGTCTGCCCGACCCTCAACGTCTCTTCTATCAACATTAGTGAGTTGTTTTGGCAAATTTTTGTTTTTACTGTAGTTCAAATTCTGACTTCCTGAATGAATGCTCATAAAATGTGTAGGCGTATGTGCATTTTTAGTGCAGCGACATTATGATGTAGCGCCGATTAAATTTATTGACGAATATTATTGACAAATTTATTGACGACGATTCATGACGCTATATTTATCAGAATATAGCGCGGATTAAATTTTGAAATGTTGTCTAGATTTGTAACTTTTCTTCCCATTTCAATTGCTGTGATGACATTCGCAGTGCCTGCTTATTGCGTCGCTACTGGAACTAAAATTCCAGCGCGTCCAGATTCAAATTAACTCAATTATAATCACTAATGCCACGGGGCTGAATTTTATATGAATCAAATAACGTTTTATTATTGCTTGTTTGCCTGACGGCATTCGCTATTTATATTGACCCAAAATAAGGCTGGAATTTTCCCCCAACGTCCATTGTTTTTCTGATGAATTAAAATCACGGAGATGCTCTGCTTTGATGCTGGAACGAATGAACTCTGCCCAAATCTGCATGCAAAATAAATGCATTAATTAATCCAGCTTCGTAGCCCCGAGCGGAGAAAAATTATCGAGATACCAAGTAGGGAAGGGCGGTCGTGGATTGCCGCTGTACGCAGAATGGCTCGGACAAGCCCAAATTTGAACGATGTCTTAGTGATGACGTAACTTTGAATCATTATTTGCTTTAATATCCCTTATCGGGATATCAAATATCCCTTATCGAGATGCCCCTTGTCGGGCGTATCCCCAAGATTTGTGCTTCTATTGGCATAGTCTTTGACGTGTTATGGGTGCCCAGAGTTGCTGCTCGGTTTTGCGTGCAGGGCGACGCGTGCAGGGTCCGGTCAAACGCCCTAACAAAGTCCTTATATTCGATCGCCCGCTGAGAATGCTATTAAATGCAGCTATTCGAGCAGCACTTCTTAGCGGTGCAACACTTCGGAGTACTGGTCGCGGATGCAGCTAACCGAACCGGTCGTGTTTTCGCCTGTTATAAGTTCACCGCAATAAACCCCCTGTAATTCCAAACGACTTTTCGATCTTTGAACTGGTTAGCTTCTTTTTACTCATGTTGTTCATTGCATGCACAATAATTTTAAAGTTTATTATTTATATGAACGAGCTTCCGTTACTTGGTCGTGACAAAATATTTTAAAGTTAGTATTTACGAAAT
This sequence comes from Hyalella azteca, assembly GCF_000764305.2. NCBI lineage: Eukaryota > Metazoa > Arthropoda > Malacostraca > Amphipoda > Hyalellidae > Hyalella > Hyalella azteca. The sequence continues at coordinate 38,560 of NW_025944223.1, read as the reverse complement.
TCTTAACTTTTTTTAGAAAAAAGCCTTTGGATAGTTCAAAATGCTACTTCATTTTTAACAACAGATTAAATCTTTCAAATTCAATTTTTTTTAACATTTTATTTTGATCGACATTTTGTAATTTCTGGCTTTGCCTCCGTCAGCTACACCATCTCAAGCATTCGTGTTGTTGCAGTGCTGCTGACACCGCGCTGTGCCAGCGTCAGCTACGTAACGTCGCGTGTCAGCGAGAGGGACTGGGGTTTGCCTGGCCCCACTCCCCTCACCCTCACCGTCGTCGCTAGGATCAGGTTAGGACAATTAACGTCCATCATCCGCTGCACAGCAACATACAATATATGGCCATTCTGTGACACATCCATGTCCTCAGTAACCCAACACAATACGCCAAGATGCTGCGACGAATATTTGTGCACAATAACTCCATAAAACACGCCATGATTATATAAAATATACATGTAGTGATGTAGACAATTACCTTACACAACACGTAATGTTCCTATAAAATGTACATGCACACAATAACCGCACACAACATGCCGTTATCCAATAAAATGTACATGTAGATAATAACCTTATAAAACGCGCCATGTTCCTATAAAATGTACACGCACACAACGACCCAAAATAACATGTCTTGATCCAATGAAATGTACATGCACACAATAACCCCACACAACACGCCATGATCCTGAGACACGCACATGTGCGTTTAAGAAGCATACGCCTGTGAGCACTAATACTTTAGGATTCAATTTGACATGCACATATGGTGCTGCAGAAACCATGAATATTTATGTGGTATATGAGGATAAAAAATCCTTTCCTAATGAATGAAATTATCTATATTGCAATCTTATTAAAATTTGTACGTCATATATATTTCGAACGTTTCCTGATGGATAAGCTCCAGTTCTATAGTTTCAACTTCACGTCGTATTAGTGATAACTTTCATGAGTCTCGATCCTGCATAGATGTTTACTGGTATTTTATAAATTAAATTCTGCCAATTTAAATTTAACGTTCATTCAATTGACTCGTTTAAGCTAACGCTGACGTTTGTATGTGCCCAGAATCAGTACGCCGTTCCTGCTGACATCGTGTGCGCTGTTGGTGTCAGGAACGGTGCTGGCGGTGGTGGGCCGCTGCTGCCAGCGTCAGGCCGCCCTCCTGGCAACGCTCCTCTTCACCCTTGCCGGTAACCTTCCTCCTGGGGCAGGGCAGGCCGTAGTTATTAGTGCAGATCAGGCTTACTAGCGACGCAGGTCAGGCATATTAGTGGCGCAGGTCAGGCATATTAGTGGCGCAGGTCAGGCATATTAGTGGCGCAGGTCAGGCATATTAGTGGCGCAGGTNAGGTCAGGCTTGCTAGCGACGCAGGTCAGGCTTGCTAGCGACGCAGGTCAGGCATACTAGTGACGCGGGTCAGGCATATGATATTAGTGGCGCAATCCAGGTATTTTAGCGAAGCAGGCCAGACATATTAATTAACGGTGCAGGCCACGCATATGTACGATGTAGGCCAGGCAGGCTGACCCAGCTTTGGGCTGGTAGCTCTCCATGTCTGAAAAGGAAATCCCAAGCGGTGCATCGATTGCCGCTTTGCTCGCTGCCTAAAATTTGTATGCAGGTTTTGTCGAGTTGCTGGCATATTCTGCCAACTTCTCGGTCTGCAGGCTGTTCGGAGTTTTTGTGGACGATTCCGCAGCACTGAACTCGAAGTTCTCAATGTAATAACCATTGATAATTTCTGGAATTTGTCGACTGCAGGTAAAAATGCAAATGATATGCAAGTATAATACGAATTTTATAAGCTGTAGATTGAGTACGATTGGTAGTAAGTGAAGGAAGAGAGTTTTGGAATTGAGTGAATGGTTAATTGAGTGGAAGGGTATAAATGATAATTGAAAGTGTGTGTCTGATGATAGGCATAGGTTCCGAATGAAAGTGTAGAATGATGAATGAGAGAGTAATATAATAGAGTAATAGTATGGAGAGTGAATAATGGTTGGCAGGAAATGCACGATGTTGAGGATACAGTTAACGACAATGAGTGGGCGTGAAAGATAGCGCGGGAAAGTTTGAGTGAGCGTATAAAACAGTATGTGAATGAAAGTGGGAAAGATAATGAATGATAGTGCGCTTATAGTGAATATGTGCATTGGAGTGTGATTGACAGTGTGGAGAGAGTGAATGATTTCGGGGGCGTGAGTGAATGATTGAAACGAAGATTGAATATGGGAGATAAAAAATGAAAAATAGTTTGGAAAGTGTGAATGATTGTGGGAAGAAAACGAATGATTATATGGAGAGAGTGGATGCCTATAAGGTAAGGAGTGAATGCCATTGCGGGAAAGAGTGAATGATAATGAGGGGGAGAGTCAATATCAGTGTGAGAGATAGTGAATAACAGCGTTGGATAAAGTGAATGACAGTTTTGGAGAAAGTTAATGTCACTGTGGAACAACGTGAAGGACAAAGTTTTACTGCCATCTCGGTCCACCCAAGTTAAAGGATGGCAAAGTTACTCGCCTAAGTTAGAGCGCCGCTTCTTTCTGGTTTCTTTTCGATTGCTGAGGAGATCTTGAATTGAAGCTCTTCATTCGATCTCTTCAGTTGAAAACATCCTTGATTGGGGATTGAAGCCTCACTGACTTGGGTTCTTCTAGGTCACTGAATCCACGCACAGCATTACATATTTGACAATTTGATTACTAAGACGATATGTATCTCACAAATTTGTTGTTGCATTTGTAAGCAATTAATCAGGTGAGATATGTTTTCTGTATTCGGTAATTTATAACAGTTGTATATTTAACCATATGGAACACTTCGAACACATGACGACTCGCGAACACAATTAGCATATTAGTTTATTTATTACATTTCTCCTCTGTTTTAATCTCGCAAAAGGCGTTCAGTTTATTTTTAATTAAGTACTCGCGAAGCTTCGTTCAAAGTCATGACCGATTCGACGAAGATCTACCGCTGGTGTTTATTGGCCTGCAGTAACCCACATAAAATGTTTAAAGGAGTTTCCACCGAGCACCGACTGGTCAGAGTCGCAGCTAAAATGCACGGAGCCCCTCAGGTGTTCTTTATTCATGGCGACATCTGGACGACGAGAGGGACGAATAGCTCCTCCGCCAGAGGTCCATCAATGGCCGCCATGCGAAGTGTCTTTCTTTACCTGCAACCCTGAAGGCGCGACAACTGAAAGTCCCCAGTACATCTTCAGCACTGAACGCCTGCACGTGAAAGAGATAACAGAAATTCCCAAGCGAATCTGCTCCATTGAACGCCTACATGTGGAAAATAACAGAAATTCCCTAGCAAATATGCTCCACTATAAAGCCTTGTATGTGGAAGGAATTAAACAACAAAAATGCCCTATAGTGAATCTGCTCCAGTGCATGAGCGCCCGTATTTGAAAAAAATATAACTCAGTACTCACTGCAGTGAGTGACAGAGAGCGCATTTTCTCGTCGACGAAAACTTGAGGTCACGGACGGACGGACGGACGGACAGACGGACGGACGGACAGACAGACAGACGGACATGGCGAGCACAATAGTGCATTTTTCCATAAATGAGAAAATGCGCAAAAAATAACAGAAGTGCCCTAGCAAATCTGCTCCACTGAACGCCTGAATGTGAAAAAAAATAACAGAAATGCCCTGGCGAATCTGCTGCGTTGAATGCCTGCAAGTGCCAAAATGCCGCACTGAACGCCAAAATGCGGAAGAGACAACAGAAATTCCTAGCGCATCGACAGGCCTGAGCGCCTAGATAAGGAGAGGACAATAGGAATTTTTCGCAATAGGAAATTCATTATGTACGACAACAATAACACAATTGCGCTCACCAAGTGTCGTCTGCGTTCTCCAATTACTGGTAATGTGTTTTCGTAGTCATTGTCTTGATGGAACTTGCGTTAGGAGGAGGTCGTGAAACAAGTCTCCATCCCCGCACGCATGTGCACCTTGAATGCTCTGAACCTATAAGAAAAATTCCCCTTAACATACCTATCCCCCTGACTTACTTGTAACGCCAGAATGTAAACTAGACAAATAAAATTCCTCCAACACATAAGTAAAGCTGTCACGTGCAGGAGACAAAAAATTCCTCCTACGAATCCTTAAAACTCCTGCGTGTGAAAGAGCAATGCACAGCAGCACTGCAAGGCCATGGACAATTGTGTATTGTGCTGTCAGAGTGCGGAATCATTTCGTTCTTAAATATTCATACTTGGCAATTCAAGCCTGTAAAATAGAATTCACTTCTACTGAGGTATTATCTCTTAGGCTGTAAGTGCAATGCATAAAAATGCTATACGGGTGGCTAGTTTCAGGCATAAAAGTAATTAGCTTTCGGTCTGATTCATTTATCTATTCATTCAGAGTACTCAATTCACGTCTCTTGAATGGCTTCATATGTTCATGGGCACAGCTCTGAACTGACTGCTATGCGCACGAATCCTCTTTTCCCTTCACTTGGGAGTTGTTCCAATATTTATGACGAATTGAGTGCCTCAATAATCCTATTACCTGCTTCATGGGGCTTTAGTGCAAGGTGTTATCCCGGAGTCCAGATACGCATTCACTGGTCGTTCACAAAAGCATCATAATTTATTAAAGTTTTTATTCTGAATTTTCGTTGCAGCTTTTAATCGTACTTCTGACTGCAAGTAAAACGGTAATAAAATGCAAGAAAAATCTGAAAAGACCGGAAGAGTTAATGAACTCAGCGTTTTGTTTCAATAAAAAGAGCAGTTTGAAATTCAATTTAGTTTTCAAGTCGAATTTGTGTCTCCAATTTATTGGAGCCGGAAATCGAATAATAATAACTATACAGTGTCAATTTAAAATAAAACCTTGAAGTTTCTGCCTCATTAGAGAATCGTCCCTAGAATTTTCCTCAATCAGGAACCATACTGCACATTTCATCAATCTAATATCTACAATTAATACTTACCTAAAACTGCTGAATAGAAAACTCGCGCGGTGGTGCATCTCTGAGAGATAATTTTGCTGATGTTGCGCCTGCTCCTCGAAACGTGCGCTGCATTCTAATGGGCGTCCATCGGCCTAAGTGTCCTCAAAAATCGTTAGTATGCAACATTTACTGCACATTTCCAAGCGCCAATATTATTTCCTTCTCTTTCTGGGAGATGCATAATGCCCTGCACAATTTTCTCAGTTTTAATTGATAGAGACTGTTACAAGCTTTATTCTCCCCGCGTTTAATTTGCGTTCGTTTCCAATGGTTTAATTTTTGCGTTTGTTGCTATTTCTATCCAGTTCATAAGTTTAAATATTGAATTAATTCCGACTTGCGATCATCAACAACTTCACTATCAAAACCCAATTGGAGCAGGGATGTTATTGATACATTCTCAATGGCGCTCGGGACAAATGCACACTAAAAGTATACTGTTCTTATTCGATCATGCCGCGACGCGTAAAATTATGTATTTTTAAAATAGTTTCATTCATAATATCGATACTCATATACATAATCAACGCTTCGAGATCAGACCTTTCAAGCATGATATTATTGGACGTGAAAGATACATGCAATGAAAAATACACAATTTATTTGAATGTTCTTCTCATTGAATAATTAGAAATAGACTAGATCTGGCTAAAAAGTTGACGCAATTCCCACTACTGTATGCCAACAGTCAGCAACTATCATACGGTAGCAAACGAATTATTTTTACTGTATTCGTGTTTCTTCTTTCATCATCTCTGAATGAACATTTCGACAGATTCGATACCCCTCTTATTGAGAAATCATGGATGGAATACACATGGGTAATCAATGCTTTATTCAACAAATGCCCACATATTTGGAAGAATTGTAACCGATATTAAATATTTATAAGTGCAACACAGAACAATAAAACAGAAATAATATCATGGTATCATAGTGATGTCTGAGCTGAAGAGTAGGCCTGATGTGGCTTGACGCCGATTCTTGTACTTTTCGTGACTTAGTTCACATGAGATCTAAAAACAGGTCCTTTTACCGGATCTTTTCAAAGTTGATAGTTTGAAATAGCTACTAGACTTCCACCGGGTTCGATATGATGCCAGGCATTTCAGGTCTGAACATATATTTTTTAGTAGTTTTACCTGGTCTGTTCTTAAATGCGTTCATACTTGGAGCGTCAATGATGTAATCAGGAAGGCTGTTCCACATGTCGGTGACTCGAAGCGAGAAGAGGTATTTGTAGTTGCAATGCAGTTTTTTAGTTTATAAAGTTACGGAAGCTATTTATAAGGGCGTGTAACTAAAGTTTTGAATGCTACGGAATAGTGCATTTACACTGCTAAGCAGCTTTAATTAGGCCTTTCAGAGTCAGTTCAAGAGCGGCTGCACTGCTGGTCGTAACTTATGAGCAGCGTTCACAGCGCGGGCACTCAGGGCGGGTAACTCGGCGCGCTGCTCATGCCGCCATGCAAGTTAGGCGACGTCTCGTCGCCGATGCGGTGGCTCATACTGGGTGCACTGGAGACAAATTTCACTCGCGGATCCTGAGCTAGAACTTGGATTGATGATATATCCGACTGATTATAGATCCAAAACAGGACATTTGACCGGATCTTTTCAAAAATGACGGTAGTTTGAAATACGTACTAGACTTCCACCAAGTAACTTCTGTCCCAGACTTCTAACATCGCTAACATTGTATCATTAACACTTCATGGATATCAAATGAGCTAATAGAAAAATTGATGCATTGCAAGCAATTTGAGTAGAGAATTACTCAAGTGTAGTATACCTGAAGCAACATTCAACTTCGTAGGCCTTTATACATTCGGAAAGATTATTAATATTACGTCAAAGCTGTGATTTTATTCATCATAACTGATCACTAAGTCTCCGCTTGACTGTTTTTGTTCTGCTCACATTTTCACATTTTAAACATAAGCCTCTTATTCAAAACAATCATTTTTGGAAGAATCGTATACACTGTACTCTCATTGTGCATATATGCTTACCGTGCTAACACCAGTGAGCACCCATAGCTCTGCTTTGTTTCTGTAACTGTGCAAAGATTCCATTTCGTAAAGCAGTGACGTCCTCTTAAAATAGTTAAAAATCAATTCATTAAATTTTGAAACTTCACTCACGGTGCATCGTAGAATATTTGATTGTTACATTAATGTATCGAAATTATTGGAAGCTATGTCTGAGCACTGTTTGAGGTCGAATGATTAAATTAACCATATTATTGCAGGTCTGAGCACCGGCGTGGCGGTGGTTTGGTTCCTGTCGGTGATTACTGAGGAGTTCGTGGCAACGGCGCGTCAAGGCACCGCCTGGTCCAGCCACTACTCTTTCAGGTACGGCTGGTCGCTGCTCAGCGCTGCCGCCTCAGCAGGAGCATCATTCTTGGCCGCCCTCTTCACTGGACACGCTCACATGGCCAATTTCGCACCTTGGCATCAAGAAAAACTTTCCGGAAGCGGAGACGAACAAAGCACTGGAAGAACCATGATGATGAAGTGTCGAAGTGAAAGTCACATAGGGAGCGGGCGGTCGTTTACTTCGGACACGATTCGCACCTACCTTACGAACGATTCTAGGAGACAGCTTCGTAGTCAGTCGTCTTCTCAAGGCTGCTTCATCGGTACCACGTCGTCACAGAGTTTCAATGATTCGTCGTCTCTTGTTGACCTCACCAAGCCTAGCAGCAACGACACAATTAACGAGCAAGACATTCAAGACAATGCGATCGAAGTCGCACCTCCGTCACTTCACTGCTCGCGACACGAAACGCCAGCCAGAAGCTCACAATTCCCTTCCGCGGGCACCATTCCTCTCTGCCCAGAGTACGTCAACGCAGAGGAGTTTCAAGTCACCAGCGCGGACACATCTGATATCGATACTGACCACAACACAGTGTATCAAAATACCATTGAAGCACTCCAGCGACAAACATCCTTACAGGTTTCTTCACATCGTGACACAAGTTCTGATAACCAAGTAGATGGATCCTTAACCCTCGCCAACGATCCTTCCAATTATTCTGACTTCAATTCGACTAATTCTTCTCCACCTGTCGATGATGGTGACAATCTTCCATCCCCTCCCGCCGTTGCTTCCACGTCTATGTTCGTATCGAGGACGCTCCCCCGACGATTATTTTCCAACAGTCCCGGGCTTCCTATGACCAACTCGTTCAACGAGCAACACCTCAATCATGACGACCAGGATAACGGATCTCTGGAGAGTTCCTTCACTGAAGTTGAACCTCCAGATCTTTTCAACTCGAAAAAGAAGCCCGACAGGATGAATTTCAGCAATACGTTGCCACATGGAGGCAAACATGTCGCGGTCTACAGTAAGAGAGGCAACGTGAGGGCAGCCACCCTGACCGACGGATCAGCATATCATTTAACACATGTTTAGACTTACTTCTCCCAGTCTCTTTGTGCGCCTATGTGGAGCTGGTAGCCATTCATTATCTCGTATTTATGTATCAATGTATTTTTACAATTATTTGAAAGTGATGATAATAAGTGAATGCAAGTTTTTGTAATTTTTATTAAATGAGAGCATCATCTTCAGTTGTCCATATGTGAATAGAGAATAAATTCAAATCGTAATTATTAGTTCACACTTTCATATTTTAGTAATGTGAACCATACTATACAGCATAATATTTGGTCGTACTACAACCTAGAACAATCTGAGTTCCTCAAAATTCAATAAATCAGTTCCTATTCAAACAATTTCAAATTTGTTTGAATTTAGATTTAAAACCAATAATATATCAGCTTAGACCATTTAACCTTAGAAAAAAAAACAATAATAAGAATGGTAAACTGTAAGCTTGTATATTATTCCTGTGCCTGTTTCTCTCGCGTGAAGAAAATCTTGCTATAGTGAAGAAGTTTAAGGCAGGGAGATGCTTCATGCACCACAAGCCTAAACACAACAATAAAAATATAACTCGGTACTCACTGCAGTGAGTGACAGAGAGCGCATTTTCTCGTCGACGAAAACGTGAAGTCACGGACGGACAAACAGACGGGCGGACAGATGGAGGCATACAATAGGGCATTTTTTCCAGAAATGAGGAAATGCGCTAACAAAATACATAATGAACTGAAGTTTGTGATTCGAACCCAGTGCAAAGAAGTCATTTTCTACGCGGCCGCTATGCAAAACATTCATACCCTGCTTAATTAAACATATAAACCAGATGGCGGTTTGTGGTGGGAAAACAACAAAAGTTTCTATGAGGAGAGCAATTCATATTAAACAAAAATGGATATACATAGGTCATTTAATAATTAAAATATGCATGCAAATTATATGTTTTGATCGCCAGTTCCTGCAGTGCGTGTCACTACAGCTACCTTCGCCCCCCTAATCACCTCATGCGGGACATGCATTAATGACTTCACACCTGGAAGGAGCTCCACGGAGAAATAGCCGCCGGAGCTCTAAGGCCTGTTTGTTAATTTAGTTCTTTCCCTGAACCTTTAAGATCATTAAGATCTTAACCACACAAGTAGGGCTGCATTTGAAGTTAATGGTTTGTGCCGCGGACTTGAGCTTGGAAACACAATCTTTGGAGATTGTGTTCCATTGAAAGATTTTATAGAATAGAATAGAAGTGTCGGCATTGAAGAAATAGGCCCATGGTCTGTTGCCGATTCTTGAACTTTTCGTGACTTGATTCCCAAGGGATCCGGCCTTTGGATCCCGATCTTTCCATAACTGACGATTGATTGAGTTAGCTGCTGGACTTATTGCCTGCTGGACTTCCTAATCGAAGTGTTTCGACTGAAAATAAATTTTTTTGAAAAATTGACGAGGCAAAGTCGTTAAAACGCCGCTTAATTTCCGGGACATCAGCATTAAACAAGCGCAGCTATCACAGGAATTTCATCCGGCAATAATGCTGTAGAAAGGTGAAACAATACACTTTTACAAGACTATGGATAATATGATGAGATACAATTTAGGTAAAATAATAAAGTTCAGATTCTAATGTCGTAAGCAATCTGCTGTGCTCGAGGGATCCGCTAATTTTATAGACGAGAAGAAGGCTCTTATAAGACGACGATTTTTCAAACATTTACTCAGACGTATCAGCTTTCAAGAAACATCAATTAAAAATGTTGACCTGCAAGTCGCAACTGCAACCACAATTTTCTACCGGGAAAGATTTTGGAGATATGAAATATCTGGATACGTTAGTAAAAGTTTTAGTCTAGTGTTTACATTACTAAGTTCCCACAATTTGTCTTCCAAATCAATTTCTGTATTCCTAAGAACTTTTTCAAATACGATAGACTATGGGTTATAATTTATTAACTAGTGCAGGCACCTGTCGGACAAAAACGCGGCCTGTTTCACGACCGGTCTCACGGCCGTGCCTCAAGAAATTACCCAATCGACAATTCTACGGACCAGCCTGCGAACTCGCCAGCGGACTCGCGCAACTGGGACACTCATAATTCCTTCAATATTAACGGATCTATATGAATTTTGGAATGTGAGTATTAATTATTGATACGCTGCCGCAGGAATTATTGCAGATTTTTACATGACTTATTTTTTAATTAAAACCAATAAACGTATTTTTTAAGCAACTGGGACACTCATAATTCCTTCAATACTCAACGGATCTGCTCGAATTTTGGAATGTGAGTATTAATTATCGATACGCTGCCGCAGGAATTATTACAGATTTTTACATGAATTATATCCTAACCTAACCTAACCTAACCCAACCTAACCTAACCCAATAATAAGTCATGTAAAAATCTGTAATAATTCCTGCGGCAGCGTATCGATAATTAATACTCACATTCCAAAATTCATACAGACCCGTTAAGTATTGAAGGAATTATGAGTGTCCCAGTTGCTTAAAAAATGCGTTTATTGGTTTTAATTAAAAAATAATTTATGTAAAAATCTGAAATAATTCCTGCGGCAGCGTATCGATAATTAATACTCACATTCCAAAATTCATATAGATCCGTTAAGTATTGAAGGAATTATGAGTCTCCCAGTTGCGCGAGTCCGTTGGCGAGTTCGCAGGCGGGTCCGTAGAATTGTCGATGGAGTCAAGAAATTCATCGTGACAGGTAGTGCAGGCACAAAAATTTTGGGAAACGCTATATAAATCATACAAAACCTGCTTATAGATTATTGTTAAACAATTTTGACGATAGTTTACCTTGATACTTACAAAAATTATTTAGATATGGAACCCACACGCTATACTTTGCTCGCAGAATTTAAGCCTCTAAAAGTCAGTGAACTGTTTGAAGGCCCTAATCATTCTGATTAAAACCATTATTATCATCAGGTTATTAGTATATAAGTAGAATGTTCTTATTGATTAGCGTTTCAAGTTTGAATATAGATTAAGTAGAGAGTCATCGATATTAATGTAATTGATTAAAATTTCGTAATAAATATATACTATAGGAATATTATTGGTCTACTCTATTTGAATATTTTATTGCTCATTCAAGCTAGGAGTTTAGCAAATTTTAGGTTATATTACAAACTCGATTAAATTTTTTGCAAACCATGATTGCTCGGTGTATTAAAGATCTAACACGGATGGAGATCAACCTAATTCCGCAATGTAGGATGCAATGTTTACATCAAAACATTTTGCAACTTCGCAGTTACAAAATCACTGTGACTCATTGAATGTACGTTATGTAGGCTATCTGAATTCTGAAGGGTTGCGGACATCGGTTTTGGTGAGAAGAGGTCATCGGAAGTAACGCTCTCGAAAATTTTTGTATAAGCATTAGCCATTAGCTGATTATTTCATTCAATCAGGAACTTGGGACGGGGTGGGAGTAGACGTAGTAAAAACAAGAACTTGTCTTTCTGCTTCTTTCATCTGGATTGTGCATTCTGCTTCTGGTAGATATGTCTGAATAAGTCTGAACCCCCAGTCCCTCACCCTCAATTTGGAGTCAGTAGGCTGTACTGCAGGACTCAGGACTGGAAACGTCTTTTTTTTCTGAAATATCTCGGCTCTAATATCATATAGGTAATTTCAGTAGGTATGAAATCTCGTGGTCGTGGCTCTAATGTCATAAATTTTTGTTTGATTGAAAAATTGCGGTTTGCACTTCACAAACATGTCGTTTAATAAAATTTTCAACTGTTGCAATCCATGGCATGGTGGTTTTTGAGCAAATCCTTGGGCATTTAGCCCCAGCACTCCAGCAGGCACTCCGCAGGCACTGTGGCGCTCCGAAGCAGAAAAAACCTAGATCTAGGTTTTTTTGCTTCCCACTAGGGTAAACGCGGTATATTCCGACATCGTAGGTAATTCCGTCACCTCTCCAGCTTTTCCTTTATATTAAGCTTTGTTTTAGTTCCATGCGTTCATTGATGGTTGAAATGGTGACGTCATACATTTGCGTGTCCATGTCGAAATACTGCAAAAACACTAGGTCTTGGCCATCTAGTGGGAAAATATTGAGATCCAAAGAGAGACAATGCATGCCACGTGGTGAGATCATCGAAAAATGTGTCAAATTTGACAGTTGACATATATGGCAACATTTTGTGACGTTTCATCGTTGCTGACGCGTAGTGAAGTGTTTTGAGAGTCATGTGAAGGCAACAGAACTTACGTAACGCATACGTTTTTTTTATAGTTTTTCATTTCTCGATGCGTCCTTAATGTGTCGGAATATACCGCGTTTACCCTAGGTTTCTAGGTTTTTCATTAACAAACTGATCCTAATCTAATTTTCTTCAGAATGGTGCACTGAAAGCAGAAATCAGTCAACAGTTATAGCCAAGAAAGGGAGAACTGCTACGAGACTTACGCGATGGAGCCATTTACAGGAGATATGAAAGTAGATTACTTGATGCAACTATTCAGGAATGATCACGATTCACGAATAAATATTACTTACTAAGTTAGTAAAGTTACTATGCTCATAAAATGACAACTAGCTTAGTCAGTTATCACTTATCATTAATCCACTTGAGGAGAAACTGGAGATCGGAGTAAGAACAGCACTTAGCAGTCAACGCACTTCAAAACTGTTACAATTTACGTGAATTAATTACGCGCCAGTCGTGGACTATAGATGTAACGGACTATAAACAAAGGACAATAAGGTAGACAACACTTAAAAGAATTTTGCACACGTTAAAAGGGTTGAAAGCCTTAAATTCAGTTGCAAGCCTTAAATTTACATTAATATTTTTGCTTTCAAAACATACATTTTATCTCCTATGTATATTGATTATCGGCTGCCATTCTGCAACAAAATAATGTGTCAATCAATCTAAATAGTCATGGCAACAACTCATTGCTATTTAAATTAAAAATTCATTAAGCAATTCAAGTGCTTTTTTCCTTCCTAATTTTTATTTGTTCATAATTCTCTCGCTTAATAATTTTATCACAACAATTATACCCTTGACTTAAGGTTTGTTTGAAGAACTTCAAAAGGCGATGTAGAGGAAATTCTGGTAAATTTTAGTAGACCGAATTGACAGTTCTGAGACAAATTTCCACTGAAAATGTTCCACGTATACTTTTTTTAAATTGAAACCAATCTTGACCTAATAAAATGAAGGGTAGTTTTTTTCGATATTATTCAAACTTCGAAGTAGTTCCCTTTGATATTATTTAGCAAATTATGGCTACTTTTTACCATCTGCGCAAGCACAAGTTTGCCAAATTAAAACAACAAGGAGATAATTAACAACTAAATTATAGATTGATGTTATCATTTTTTGTGCGTTGTTATAATTTTTTCATCGTTTGATTTCATTTAGCTCGTTGAAAGTTAATTTTCAGCTCCCTTACAGATTAGAAGCCAATTAAAACAAAGCTATTTATTGGCATCTAAATAAGTATTGGGAAGTAGTCATTAATTAATTACTATCATTAAATAAAAAATCTAAGGAGATTATTTAAAAATGTAATGGAACAATGTAATTCTCACGTGAAAAATCGTTTTCAATTTTTTTTAAGAGAACTCGATCGTCGAGTTGCATCCTCTTATTTACTTTAAGTGGTGTCAATAATCTTCTACCATTGAAGTGTCATTAGAGTGGCTTTTTCTATTTTTATAATTTGAAACGTGCCATAGGTAATGTTTAAATAATTTCTTATGAATTTTAATAATAGACATCGGCTTTTCTTCAAGTATTTTCTAAATTTACTGAGTATTTCAGTTTAAAACTTGTATAAACAATTGTGAAGTGCAATACAGCTCGCCATTGTACCTGTCAACAAAACATTTACAAATTAAAAGCCAAAAGCGGTAAATTTTACGAAGAAATACGTGTAACTGAGGTCATAATTATTATTAGCGAAAGTTTTTCTGTGCATACCAGTGTCTGTTTAAGGAATAATGTTGCTTTTATTAATTTATAAATGATCTTGAAGATTAGAGTCATTTCACATTCTGAAGACTGTGTTTACGCTCCAAGACAATTTTGCATTGCTAGAGCGCAATCTTCAATGCGCAGCTGGCAGCTGCACTGCCGCAGGCAGTGTTATCTAGACTGTCAGCGTGGGAGGTTGTCTGCCGAAGGCTGCAAGCCGCTCCTCTAATTTAAGGTCGGCGTTCACAAAACTCAAATTACTAAAGTAATTTAAGATTGATATGTAATTGCACCATGAATTCCATGGTCAGGAAGATGTGCCAGCTGGCAAGTGGCAGCCAGGTCACCAGGGTGCAGAAGGTTGACCGTTGAAGCAGCACTGCCAATATATGGGTTTTCAAGCCCAAAGCATCGCCAACCATTTTCAAGTTTTCAACTTTTCAAGATGCGTCGCCGGGTAATTTTTAATGAACAGCTATTTACGCTGAGTAATGAAAAACTTGGATTTACAAGCCACGAACTTATTTACAACTCAAGATTGCATGCATGTGTTACCCCAAATAACTAATTTTACCCTAAAAACAGTCCGATTGTACAGCAAGTGTCAACTGAACATGTGATGATGCAGTCTGACCACTCTAATGTGACTGCAACTACATTTTGTTTACATTTTTTTGGCGGGAACTCATCGCAACCGATTTCCTGACAAGCTTTACTGCAATACTGCATCCTGATCCATCCAACATACCAGATTCCAGAAACCTTACTTTTTTTCTAAATAGTTGCCGAAGACTGACAAATATATTGAATGAAAGAATTTCAATCTAAATGTGTCGGCAAGATCTTCTGAAGGCGTAAATTTTGCTACTAAAGCATCGCCAAAGATCTTGCAATATTCATCCACTCTCTGCACAGTGGCCAGGTCAGGTGTGCAGGAATTTTTATTGTAATTCCTTTATTCATGAATATATATCACTTGTTTGCTTAAATTTAACAGATATGCGATTAAAATTTACAGATATATTATAAATTTACAGATATGCGATTTAAGCAAATTCTTAGTTCCTTTATTCAATTTTGCTCTAAAGATAGACCAAATTCTGTAACTTTTTTTTAGAAAAACTATCATTTCTAGTAAGTCAATTTCAAAGATTTTAGTACCATTAGAAAGTTCTTGTTGTAGGCTATCTAGTCTAACTTGAATAGGTTTTTTGTTGTGACCATCAGGCTTGCTGGAGCCTGGAAGGAGGCTCTGGTGGTGGCCGGGGCCCGGGGGTAAGGCACCAGAAGAGGGAGGAGATGAGCAAAGACAGGGAGGGTGGCCAGGAATGCCACTGCCTCCATGGGGCTGTCTCACAATGAGATGCTGAGAGACCTGGGTAAGGCAGGGCAGGCAAAGAGGTGCTGGATGGACTGGAGCTACATTAACCTGTGTGGAGCTGCCAAGCTGGGATAGCACCAAGCAGTAGGAAGCAAGGGAGTGAGGCCTCCACTGATGCAATCGGTGGTGGCGGGGCTAAGAGGTAGGCATTTATGGCATCAGTTGCCGCAACGCGGGAGGCGATCTCCTTGCGGGGGGGACCGCTTGGCCTCTCCATAGGCACTGGCCAGCATTATACATTAGCCAAGAATTGTGTGACCAGGTGGCCAAACCTCGACTGGATGGAGGCTTTCATGACGCAATCCCTGAGGGGAGCAGAAGCAATGTGGAATGAGGTATGGGAAGGTTGGAGGGCACTGGCAAGGAACTGGGCACAGGCCAGGTCTAGGTGAGTGGATAATGGGAGAACGCCGGTCTCCTGGTGAAGATGAGCGATCAGGGCCATTCTGAGGCAGCCGGTGGCTAATCTCAGTGCAGTGTTTTGTATGGTTTGAAGGCTAGAAATTGCTGTGCGTGAGGTGACAGGGTACCAGATGGGGGCCGTGTAGTTGAGGATTGGGCGTGTGATGGTTCGGTAGGTGGCAATAATGTCCTCCTTGGAGAAGCCCCAGTTGGTGCTCTGTCATCTGCATATGAGGCAATGTTGGGGGTTGGCACTGGGATGGTTAAAGAGGGCCGGCCAGATGATCGAGCCCTGGGGCACTCCCGAGTGAATAGCTCTGAAAAGCGATCGCGTTCTGAGGTAGAGACAGGATGCCTGCCTGCCTCTAAGGTACTAGCAGCACAGCCATCGGACCAGGTTATGATGTAGGTCCGAGGCCGCGATCATGCTCAGAAGGAGAGGGTAGTCGACACTGTCAATGGCCTTCGAGAGGTCGACTGCAGCGGCGACTGTGCAGGCTGGAGGGCACCGAGAGTTAAAACCCGTCGCGATCTGGTGCGCGAGCGGGAGGAGGGCGGTGACTGTGGAGTGTCCCGCTTGAAACCATGTTGCGAGGGGACGGTAGTGAGAGATCCCAAGATGTAAGGGAGCACAAGATACTCTAGGATCTTGGCTGCAGGGCAGAGGAGGGAGATAGGACGGTATGAGGTGCCCTGGTTTCCAGGTTTGCTCGATTTGAGGATTAGAATAATTATTGAATTTTTCCAAATGGATGGGATAGAGGCTGTGGAGATGGAGATGTTAAAGATACGGGTAAGGAGTTGGAGGCCACGCGGGCCGAGGTGCTTAAGATGAAAAACTGTGAGGCCGTCAGGACCCAGAGCGGAAGAGTTGTTGGCCGCTGTGATGGCGAGCTTCACCATGTCAGGGGTGAAAGGAGAGAAGTCCCTGTCGAGGGGATGTTCGGCCCAGATTCGACGTATGAGGCGGCGGGTGGAGGGGCTCTGAGAATGAGGAGCGATCAAAGTGAAAAGCTTGCAGAAGGCGGAGGATATCTTGTGCTGGGGGGAGAGGGAATTCAGACCAAATTGGATTGGCTGATTAGGGGGAGGGCGGTTACGCTTTCTGGCTAAGGAGCGGAGGAGATTCCAATGTTTGGATTGGTTGGTACGTCTGCTGCAAGGCGCAAGATGCGTTCGCCAGGTGTTCCTGGTGTGTGCCTGTATGGAGATGCCGATTTCCAGGTTGAGTTCTGGGAGTTGGGTTGCACGCCCTGATGTCATCCCGTTGCGCGATGAGCAACCGGGTGCCAGGGTTGACTGATGGGGAAAAGTCCTTCCGGAATCCGGCAGGGATATGCTGTCTGGCAGCAGTCGTCAGGACTTCTCTCAAGGTCGACTCTCTGCCACACGAGGTTTGGGGAGGGACCATCTCGAGAGCCGCTTTGATGGCTGCCGTGTAGGTGGGCCAGTCAGCTTTCCTAAAGTTGACTTAAGAGCGGGCGGCCCGGGGGGTTGGGGAATCAGCAGAGGAAGGGAGATGGATTGGGATGGGCAGGTGGTCCGAGTTGAGAGCGACTTGAGGAAACCTGGAGGTGCTGAATTGAAGATGACCACTGATGATGGCGAGGTCCGGAGAGGAGGGCGGGCCACGGGAGGGGAGGTGGGTATTGGAGTCCTCCTTGAGGTAGGCGAGGGAGGAACCAGCGACAAGGTCGTCGACTGCGGTTCCTTGCGCTGCGGCTCTCTGGTCTTCCGTGTGGGAGAACCAAGAGGGATGATGGGCATTAGAATCGCCCACTATCAGGCAGTCACCTGGGATGGAGAATTTGTTGAGCTCTGCGAGCTCTGGGGAGTATCCCGGGGGGCAGGAGGAGGTCGGTGGGATGTATACATTGATGATACAGAGAGGGGAGCCACTAAGAGGGGTGGAGATTGCTATAGCCTCCATGGTGGTGTTGCCGCGTAGGAGGGGAGAGATGTCTTGCCCGGTGTAAGGGGCGTCATGGCGGATCAAGATGAGGAGACCGTCGCCGTGACCTCCGGGGCGGTCCCTGCGCTCCAGCGTGTATCCGGGGAAGGAAGGGGGGTAGGATGCTGCTGATAGCTTGGTCTCTTGGAGACAAGCAACCACCATGTCGTTCTTGGCAAGGTAGGCAGCCAGTTCAACTGCACTGGATTGAACCCCGTTGCAGCTAAACTGGAGGACTTAAAGGTGGGAGGGGGCCAGCATGGGAGGAGACTGGGAGGCGAGGGGGAGGGGGGGCCCTACGACCACACCATCCCAGCTACCCTATCATCACCCAGACATCGGGGCCCCGTCCCATGAAGCACACACTTCAGACTTGCTTCCTCCCTTTGGTCTCTCACCTGCTGGAGGATGGTTCCCTCCCCACCGACAGTACCCCACCACCCTCAGGACCCTGCACAGCTCTGCTGTCTCCTCTTACCTGGCCTCAGCAGCTCCTAACAAAGTGTTGCTGACCCCTGCTCCCTCCGTCTCATCCTGCAAGCTATCCCTTCCCAGGGCGGCCAGAAGCGCCCTTTCCCAGCTCCACTCTGGCTACCTACTCATCGCAGCTAAACTCATACCTTGCCCGCATTGGTGCAGCCAATAGCTGCCCATCGCACCCCACCTCGCTGACTCCACTGGACCTCTGGTCTAACCCTGTACCGACTGCGGCTTTCCTCTGCGGTCAGGAAGAGAAGGATGAGTAGGAAGAAAAGGTGAGAGGAGAGAAGGGCGTAAGGTGCCCCAGGAAAGATAGGCGGCCAAAGATGTGGGTAGAGGAAAGAGGAGGTCAAGATTCCCCAACCCTAGGCCGAAAAAATGAAGAAAGGAGACTCCGTCCGGCAACGATCTGGGCGGGGGGGCCTCTGCCGTTTGGCCTTGCCCTCGAGTATGCCGGGCATCCGGCCGACGTGCAGGCCATGGTACCCTCACGACGTAGACGCGGCAGAGATCAAGGGCAACTGCACTGCACTGCAGGTGGGTGGCATAAACGGGTGCAACTGATAGATATGAATGCTATAACTTTGCCTAAAAGCAGAATTGGACTAAATAAATTTCATTTTAATTGGATTGAATTAATTGGCTCACCATAAGTGAACTTGAAAATGTGAAATTAAATAAAATAAACAAATAAAAATGTTTTATAATAATAAAATTGTTAATTATCATTGATAGGTAGGTACTGATATTAAATATTAAATACAGTAGTTATAATAAATATTTGTGAATATTTGTTATTTATAATATTTATATTAATTCAATTAAGAAATAAGAATAATTGATAGTAATAATAATATTATGAACTGATCATATCTCATCTTGTATCTTATCTCATGCCTCATCTCATGTCTCATCTCATGCCTCATCTCATGTCTCATCTCATGCCTCTCGTGCCTCATCTCATGTCTCATCTCATGTCTCATCTCGTGCCTCATCTCATGTCTCATCTCGTGCCTCATCTCATGCCTCATCTCATGCCTCATCTCATGCCTCATCTCATGTCTCATTTCCTGTCTCTTATACACATCTAGATGTGTATAAGAGACAGCTCATGCCTCATCTCATGTCTCATCTCATGCCTCATCTCATGTCTCATCTCATGCCTCATCTCATGCCTCGTCTCATGTCTCATCTCATATCTTATCTTATGCCTTGACTCATGCCTCATCTGATGCCTTGTCTCATGTCTCATCTCATGCCTCATCTCATGCCTCGTCTCATGCCTCGTCTCATGCCTCGCCTCATGCCTCATCTCATGCCTCGTCTCATATCTCGTCTCATGTCTCATCTCATGCCTCGTCTCATGCCTCGTCTCATGTCCCATCTCTCATATCTTATCTTATGCCTCGTCTCATGCCTCGTCTCATGCCTTGTCTCATATTTCATCTCATGCCTCGTCTCATGCCTCATCTCATGCCTCGTCTCATGCCTCATCTCATGTCTCATTTCATGCCTCATCTCATGCCTCGTCTCATG